>NC_136430.1:206542443-206807443 GCF_052849685.1 Lactuca virosa
AGTCTAATTACACATCCGTACATTAGCAGTACGCAAACACTTAACCATACAAACGATATATATATTGTCACACACAATATAGTGAGAAAACGCACATGTGGCTAGCAACCTAAGTCTCACACGCAAGGCTCCATTAGTGAATCGACTACCACGAACCATCCAAATCCACAATTAGACGTGTCTTAGTAGCCATTACCAATGAGTGGTGAAACCTCAGTCCAAAACTTGATGCCCAACAAAGTCTGACGAAAAGTCAAACTGGTCAAAACGGTAAACGGTCAATGTGATGTGACCAACCTCTGGTTGCGTCGTAATCACTACAGTCCAAAATAGTCGTGATACCTCCTATGCTTTGTGACACGTTCAGGAGGTCGTTGTTTCACGTTTAATGGGCGATTTAACCACTTCTACCAAGTGCTTAATTCATCAAGTCAAGGGCTAGAACTTTCCATAAACCATCTTGGGAGGTGTCTAATGGATAAAAATCCAAAATCTACTATCATGCAAACCCATAACATGGTAAAAACTAACCCTAAATCTAAAACAAGCCTAAAAAGTCTAGGGATTTATTGCATGGATCAAAGAGAGCTTAGCATGCACTCTTTTCACCTCAAAGAGTCCATAAATTTCATCCAACACAACCCATAAACTTGGAGTTTTCCGAACTCCAAGAATATCAAAGCAAAATGGACAAAAAATGACCAAAACTCTAAATTCATAACTAACAAGCCATAAAGGTGCAAACTTTATCACTTACGGAAGATGATGAGCTGATAAGAAGGCTTAAACTCTCTAGGCATCTCCTCATTTGCACTGTAAACTCTTGCTTCTTATTTAAGCTTTCACTATATGGAACCAAAACTCAAGAATCAAGGAAAGAGGGACAATGTTTCAAGCTTCAAGGGTTTTCTGGAGGTTTACAACCAACATGAGATATATCCCTAGCAGTGAGTGAATTTTAAATAGTGTTCAAATCCCGAGATCTAGGGTTTTGGACTATAGCGACAACTTGCCGTGAAGACCATAAGGATACGTTGTGACCAAGATGCTCCCACGTGTCGTGCCTTTAAAACTATGAGCAAATAAATACCCTTAGGAGTAAGTGTCTTTAAAACTATGAGTAAATAGATCAACAAATTTAATTTTTATTCAATTATCTGCAATCATTAAATCATTTATAATCAGTAGATAATTATTTTATTGATCTCTCACAAATTTTCATATAATTGAAAAGATATATCTAACTAAGCTTTACTATCTATAACATTTTGATAACAATAAATACTTTTTAAAGTCTTTTATAATTTTTAGTAATAATAAATGGTTTGAATTTATTAACAATCATAATAATTAATAGCGATATAAAAAAATTAATTATATAACGTTATCTTAAAAATAATTGTTGATATTTTAAATGATCATCATTATGGAAATTAAAATAAGCTCAAATAAGTATTTTTAAATTAATTAATCATAATAATGATTAAAAATAATATTAAATCCATAAATATGTTTAATTTTTGTTAATGCTACAAATTTATACATCTAACTTTATTTGAGAATTATTATTTAATAGATGTTAACACTAATGGTATAATATTTCCAACAACATATTTATTAAAAAAAATTAGTGAGTAACTTTAACATGGTCTAATATTCGCCTAATATCATACTATATTATAAAAAAATATTTTTTCCTTTCACCATATTCATTTGAAACTCCCAGCTCTTCATATTTCCATATAATATACTTAATTTATTAACTTAAATATGTTTTTAGTTTTAAACATTATCATAAATGGAAGACTTTGTGACTTTTCAATATGATATACTTAATTTGTTAACTTCAATATATAGTTAAATAAATAACCTATATTAACATATGAAATAAGCTTAAAAATTTAGTGTAAAATTTAAAACTTATAGTAAAATATTAAATAATGTTTAAATAAAAATTCAATATATATATTTTTAATATAGTTAAAAGGAAAACATTATATATAGTAAATATAAAAAAACCTAAATCGATGAATTAAATTAACTAAAAGGTGTCTGAAAACTATATTTTATAATAATTAAAACTGAATTTAGTTGTTTTTAAATTAATTTATAATAATAATAATTAAAAATAATAGA
This sequence comes from Lactuca virosa, assembly GCF_052849685.1. Lineage (NCBI taxonomy): Eukaryota > Viridiplantae > Streptophyta > Magnoliopsida > Asterales > Asteraceae > Lactuca > Lactuca virosa. The sequence continues at coordinate 206,544,580 of NC_136430.1, forward strand.
AACTTAGAAATTAAATTATGTTAGATTACAAACAGTTGTTGATAATTTAAATAATCATCATTGGTGAAATTAAAACATCAAGTTTTTTTTTTAAATTAATAAATCATAACAATAGTAAATTAAAATAGTTGACAAATATAACTAATGTTATGCACACATAAAACATGAGTAGAGACCATTAAATGATTTGATTTTAATAAGCGTTATTTTATCTACTGTTCAAATTAATTATAATTTTATATAAACTAAATATAATAATTATTATGTTATAGGTAATATAAATGATATGAATATTTCAATAACATAAGATTACCAAAAGTTTTAATTTTATTCTCCTGAACACATAGATATTCGCATAGTTTATTAATAAGATACATATTAACTGTTGTTTATTTGATATTTTGAAGAAGGGAGCAATAATTTTAAAATGGGCAATAATTATGGTACAAGATTGTGTAAGGTGTAAACCATTAAATTGACCATATTTGAAATTTAGTTCTGTACCTGTTTGACCAAACACTTAAAGTCTATCCTACCCATGTGGTGGCTTTTTCCACTATCCAATTTTCGTTTTCATAAAAGAAATTTAATAATATAAAAAACATAATAATTTTATAAAGCCTTTGGTAAAAATATTATAATCAATATTAATATATGTTATAAAATGTTTACGTAAACGAAATAAAATGTGTATGAACTAAAATTTATCACATATTTGATTAATTGGTAAATAAAACTGAATTTTAATTGTTTTAAAAATTATGAAAATATTTAGTGTACTTTTAAAGTAAAACAGTTACTCATAAATACTTACACTATATATATATATATATATATATATATATATATATATATATATATAATATTCATCAACATAAATTTATTCAAACAAGATAAAATTTAAAAAAAAAAGCAAAAAAAAAAAAAAATTATATTACAAATTATAAAAGGTTGACTATGCATTAAAAGAGAAAGCAAATGAGGAAACAAAGTGCATTTCACTTGTGGAATTAAAGGTTATAAAGACAAAAGTTATTTGAGATATTTTTCAATAAGGAAAGAGAAATTTTTTTTTTTTTTATCTTTTATCTATTTATTTTTTTTCCAAGATGATAAATATATAAATTTAACTTCTCAATCAAATTTTTTATTTTTTTTATATATTTAAGATGATAAATATATAAATTTAACTTTTCAATAAATTTAAATTAAATAAATGATATTTGTCACCATCTAAAATAAATAAGAAAATAATACGCTAAAAAATAAAAAAATATTTAATTTCTCATAAGGAAAACATGTTTTAATATATAATTTTATTTAGTTTTATGATGCAATGTTAAAATCTTAGCAAGAAAATTTTGTAAATTCCAAGGGAATACAATTTCATTCTTATTTACAATTAAATGTTATCCGATATAAACACCATATATATATATATATATATATATATATATATATATATATATATATATATATATATATAATCTTCTACAAATTCACAAATATATTTATTTCGGACCTAAAAGTTAGAGCAGAGGGAGTGGGTGTAGTTGCATCTACGGTTACGCTACATCATCAGCCAAAATGCCATCCTTACCTACAGTAGGAACCATAATTTTCTCTCCCTTCACCTATTAATTATCATGTTCCTCCTCCTCCTCCTTCTCTCTCACTCTCTCTCTCTCTCTCTCTTGTAGACCACATCTAGTGTGTGACAAAAAAACACACTTTATGTGGTAACATTGACATGACACATATATGACGTCTACGTAGTAGATGAGGGAGTGTGGTTCTGAAAAAAAAATTGTATGCTCAATAACTTGATATAATTTATTATTGCTAATTAACATATGATACTAATGAGTCACACTAATAATAACTTGATATAATTGATGATATATTAGAAATTGATTTTAATAAATATTCAATAAACTCTTATAATTAATTGGATATTATTTATTTCTAGTAAATAATAATTTTCATTAGCAAGTAACATTATATAATTCATATGGTATGAATTAATAAGTCATGTACAACATTTTGGAGCATGACTTTAATGTTAATTTATTCAAAAGTGACTTCTTCCTTTTATTATTTTCGAAAATATAAATGTGTTGTCTTCTTCCTTTTATTATTTTCGAAAATAAAGAGTTAAAAAGGAAGAGTATGACTTTAATGTTAATTTATTCAAAAGTAATATCTAACCATACAAGCATGGGGGACATGCTGGTATAGTGACAAGAGATGACTTAAATGGTTAAGAACTTGTGTGTAAAAGGGCTCCTTTATGAGGGCTTTCATCTCTTACTCATACACATACACAAAACCGTAACATGCATGCATATTAGGTTCTCTCTCACCTTTTGTTCATACATGAAGTTTACTTGCTCATTCTTATACTCTCTTAAAGTTCATATTGGTTATGATCTTCAAGCTTAAGAGATTAAGAGTTTTATACAAAATAACTAGCACTCTATATCAAGTTGAGTCATTGTTGATTTCTCTTAAGTTCATCATTCTTCATCAACTTCCAAGCCTCCTAAGAGGACCCAAAGAACTACGAACGTTGTTATTTCTTCATCTCTTCTTTGGTTGGAGTTTAATCTTTCTACAATTTGCAAGATGATCTTTGGTGGGTATAAACTTGTTTTATGTTATTTAAATTATCAAGTCTTCCGTTTCCTTAAAATCATGTTTTTGAAACTAATTTTGAATAAAAACTCAATAACTTGTATCAAGAGCCACCTTGCAAGTTGGTTATATTTATTACTTGTATAAACTATATATATATATATATATATATATATATATATATAAGTAATAAAAGGAAGTTTTATTAAAGATATAAAATGTTCAAATGCACTCAAACTTAATACCGGTTACTAAAATTGAATCGCATCAAATTATATAAAAACTAGCTTTTTATATAGAACCTTCAAAATTGATTTTGTTTTTGAAAATTGGTACCATGGTTTATTATATGTATGTAATAACCATGATATCATATGTTTTTAAAACTAAAATTATAAAACATATAAAATACCCTTATACTGTTGGGTATTCTATGCATCAAATACACTTAAACTAAGTAGCGGAAAAACTAAATTATGATATACCTAAATGTACATGCACCCTAGGGTCTATGGCTTCATACTAATTATAGCTAACCTAAGAAAACATAAAAACATCAAGAAGAAAAACATACCTTTTTCGTAGCCCTTGATCTCCATGCTTGAGATATTGATCTTGTCCTCCACAAAGTTTTTTGGACGAGAGACTTATATGTGTGGAATGTACTAGTTTTAATCCTAACTAACTTAAACAAAAACAAACACACGGTAGACAGTGTACCTATCGATTAGCAGTTTAGTGAGTGTAAGTAGGGTATCGAACACAGGGAACGGTAAACAATTAAAATTACTACTAATATTATCTAATTTAAACAATGAATTAAAGAGGTGTTTTTCTCTAGTTTTACAAGAGAAGAAACTTAAGCAATTACTTAAAAACTTAGCAAGAACAATTAAAAACTAAAAAGAGGAACAAAAGACAACTAGATTCAATAATATTAAAGAGACTTCCGTTTAGATTCATGTTTGTGGCAAGTGCAATGGATTAATATATCATCAATTACCGATTTCTATTGTGATTAGGTTCATGTTTGTTATTACCAATCCTTTAGCAAACAAATCAATTCAAGCAGTGATTAAGTGATTAAACTAAAGAGTTTACTAGTGTTCAATTCGAATCAATCAAGACTATTAATAGTAGTTAATTAAATTGGTTGTTTCGATTAACTTATATATGGTTGGTCATCATATATAGCTCACACATTAATTTACTTATTTTCTAGTTAACCCTAGGTTATGTTCACAACACTAGGCTAATAATCTTGTTTTCACAAAATCATAAGAGGTTAGCAATCATGAAAGATGTTCATGCAATCTCAATAAATCATTAATCAACAGAAAATAATTATCATTAACACATAAAGTTCTTTTAACAAGCTTAACATGATAAATAATCAAATCAATATAATCCAAAGCCACTAAATCAAACCATGATTATAAGATCCTCTACTCTAAACAAAAGTAGGGTGTTTAGCCCATGAGTTTAGCAGAAACAATCATAAAAACAAAATTCATCAATGCAAACATAATGTAAATAAAGAAATTAAGTAAGTTACTAATGATTTTTGCCTTAGATCTCTTCAATTCAAAGCCTCTAGTTGAATTCTGAAATCCACAGCTCCTAGGGATGTCTCCCACCTCCAAAAGTTGATAAAAACTCCAAGCATTTGTTAGGTTTTTGAATAGAAACGATCCTTAAATAGATTCTGAAAATAGGCACAACACGTCGTGTTTATGGACTAAACATGTCGTGTTGATCATTAAAAATGTGTGTACGGCAAGGCACTATTTTATCGAGATTTTCCTAATAAACACATCGTGTTGGTGAGGGTAACACGCCGTGTTCTTCTGCATTTTCATCTTCTTTCTTCAAAATCCAAATTTCGAGCTTCCAATTGCCAACTCCGCTTCCTTTTCCTTCCGAGCATGTCTTTATTGCTGAAAATGAAATTTTAAACTAATTAAGTATCTTTTGTTCAATATTTGAAACAAAATGAACATAAAGTATTAAGATAATGCATGAATGATATGATTAAATATGCCCATATCAAAATACCCCACACTTGACTTTTGCTTTCTCCCAAGCAAAACTGAATTTTAACACACTAATACCATATAAGACAATCCCAATTGAACCCAACCATTATGCCAAGACCGCAATGCATGCATTTGTGTCTAATTTTTCCTAAGGACCCCCTAACCCTAAATACTCACAATTTTCATAAACACTCGCCCACTTCTATCGAACAACGCTCATTTTATGCATCCCTCCGAATCCATCTGCAAAAAACTTTCTTAACCTCAAGGTATATTTGGTTAAACCCCCAAGCATACATATGGAAAAATAACCTAGAAAAGAAAATTACAAATAAAATAAAAATACACCTTTTGCTTTGAATCTTTGATACTTTGTAGCTCTTCTTCATGTCTTCATACTTCTAGATTCTTTCAAACACTTCAACACTTTTTTTTAAACACACTTTTTTCACTCAAACTAAAAATCCTAGAAAAACTTATGCTTACGCAAGGGGATTTAACTTCAACCTTTATTGATTAAAGGCATTAGTCTTAGTGTGCAATGACTACTTAAGCTTTCCTAGATACATTTCAAGTACACGATGCTAAACATGTTGCGTCCCTCAAAGTAAGCAATGTTATATTTTTGTTCCATGATTTCACTAGAATAAAGGAGGCCACAAATGCACTATAATGTATATTGGCTCAACTAAACATTTAGGTTCTCAAAGAATCATCAAACACAATACTAGCATGGAATCCTAATTGCTTTACCATAATTTTCTGAATTAACCTAGAAATTTTTTATGTTCAAATTTTTAAAATTATACCTAGGATTCTAATGTAACTAATGTAACTAACCCCCTACCCCACAATTATTTTATGCAATGTCCCTAGTGCATGTTATGAAAAACAAAATAACAAGTAAAAAGGGAGAAAATAAACGGACTCCCCTGGGATAGTAGTGGCGAGGTTGATAATTCTTCTTTTTAGCTCCTTCTTTAGCTGACTTTGACATGGGAACAACTTATCCATGGTTTGGGTATCATACGTCTCGTGTGGTTGACATCTCGTAATGTACTAGAAAAAGCTTCATGGAATTCCTCGAAATGGACTTCATAAATGTGAATAATGCCCACCTTGAATAAGATCAAATTGATGACTCAAAAAAAGTTGACTGAGAAACGAACACACCGAGTTGTAAGGAGAAACACGTTGTGTTGAATTTGCATTCAGACAGAAATCACATTTTTTCGATGGAACACGTCGTGTTTGGTTTTGACCATGGCGTGTTTGATGTTTAGATCGTGATTTTTATTATTTTTTTGCTTCAGTTCTGATTTTTTGGTCAAAGAGGGTATTAATGTAATACACCTCTTTATTTCTTATGTAATATGACTCCTTTAGCAATCATAATCATCGGACTCAAAAATTGCTCTCAAAATATTCTAATCACTCATTAACGACTCGAACCCTCACTTGTTCCTCTCACGCTTTAAATACTCATTCTATTCTCAACCTAACTTCTACAAAGATCAAAAACAAAAACTACATAATAAAAGGAAAACAAACATTAAATTTAAATTCCTACATTATCCCTAATTACTAAAAGTTTTAAAACAACCAAACCAAGAACCCAAAAAAAATAAAACAAACAAAAAGAAAATTGTCTTAAAACACTCCAAACACAAATAAATTAAAAGGATAGTTATTCTTCGTCTTCTCCCCCGGCTCCACTCCAACCGGGTCCACCTTGTCTTTCTCGCCAAAGTTCTTCCCAACTTGGGATATATGGATATGTAGGATGAGAATCGGGACGGAGGATATTTTATTGGTGCATCATGAAGTCCAAGGTCATATTTGTATGATTCACACCTCGTGCCAAATTGTCTTGAAATTGCCTAATAGCCAAGTTATACGAGTCCATGGGCAATTCATCCTCCATAAAAATGACCGGTGGCTCCTCATCAACGGCTGCGGGTCTAGGCCTAACTCTCCTTTCCGATTGCTCCGACACCATCATCTCATCATCATCGGGGACAGAAAAATTACCCCCTCCATTGTCCTCCATAATCCTTGCCCTTTTTATAGAGAAGATGACTAAAAGGACATGTGTGCATCATAGTCAAAAGCTTCCAACCCCTCTCTCAAATAATCCATACGACCTTACCAATTTTGTTACAAACATACCACCACAAATGGGCGACCCCTTTCTATCTTTCGCCCCTCTCTTCGCCAAGAATTTAGCCAAACAATATGATATGTTGTAAAAGACACCTGGTGTGAGAACACTCCATAAGAAAAACAAATCAAGGTTTTGAATCTTATCATCATCCTTTCTCATGTTGATTGTGCTTGCAATGAACCGGTGAATGAGTCGGTGGATTGGTGACCGGATGTTACCCTCTTGGGCCACCGAAGGTATGAGCACTTTATTGGCAATCGTGTTCCACCAATTAGCCCCATTAACACCATCCGAGAATTCCTTGTGACAATGCTAATAAATTGTACCAAATGCTTCAGTCATGCTTCTAACCGGTTGTATATGTCCAACCTCGAGGCCAACTCAGCCACGCTACATTCCCTACACTCTCCTCCCAGACAAAAAGTTAGGTTGTTTGTTTTAAACGCATCATCACCCCTCTTAACTGAACAGTGGCATAGAACTCCAGGAAAAGTTCCTTATAAATTGTTCTTGTAATTGAAATAACCTCCTCCAACCGGTGCATGTTATCCTCACCCCTTCATTCATGAAAATCTTGGTGAGATATGTGTTCATAGCCTTAACCAATTCAACCTGCTCCAACCATACCCAGTTTACTTCATTGGCAGTGTAGAATTCCTTTTTCTTCAGCTTTTCCAGTTTACTCCTCCATTCCGTTAGAACTCTTTGAGAGACAACCTCTGGAAAGTTATACCAAGGAAAATCTCATTGTTCTCTTGGAGCTTGTTGCCCTTTTTGTCCCTTCCTCATATTTTTCTGCACAAACAAACAACACAAGAGACAAGAAAATACCAAAAGAAGTTAAAAATATTTTTTTAGCAAATATGGGCTTTCTGAACACCAAACACGTCGTGTTGTATGAACAACACGCTGTGTTCGATGAACACGTCGAGCAACACGTTCTGAATCAAGCCCATACGACCAAATAAACATCAAACAAGTTCAGGGGTTTGTTTAGATCACTATAATATGCATTTAGACACAACAAAACCCGGTTGAAACACCCTAATTTAAACAAAATCGGAACCCTAGAAATTTATGCAAAGTTCAAAAATCGGGCTTATCATCCAAATCAAACACAAAACCCAGAAAAACCATAACTTTAACAGATTTAGGGGTTAATAATCTTACGTTTTTATGTGGAAATTGAAAATAGAACCGAATGAGTAGAGATTGATGTTCTTGAGGGAAAAACTCGGCGTGTTCTGCGGGTGGTGGGTGAAAAATGAACGATTTTACCCTTTTAGGGTTAAAACCCCTTTTTTGACTGAGTTTAAAAATTATGTATTTTCGATAACTGAAAAGTCAACACGCAGTGTTGGGGTACCAACACGCTGTGTTGAAACGGGTTTATGAGAAAAATCGCGAAAAATTGCCCAAACACGACGTGGGAACAGCTCATCCACGTCGTGTTGGGTGTTCAGAACCAAAATTTTTGATGTTTTCTCGTTAAAGTTTTACTACACCCCACACTTAAGCCTTGCTTTCCCTCAAGCAACATTTGAATTATTTGAAGACTAGGATTAAAAATCCTTAACATAACACTAAGAAATAAAGGAAATAAAAGACATAAACGAAAAGAAAGAAAAAGGAAATGAAAAGGAAACTCAAATGACGGGTTTCCTCCCTCAAGCACTTCTTTTTGAGGAGTCTTAAGCTGGACTCCTTCCCGCTCTATGTTGTAGCCGTTTCCTCCAAATCCATGCCCTCTTCAATCCTCTCTTTTTTTGGTATCCCTTCTTCATAATGCTTGACTTGGTGCCCATTGACCTTAAAACTTGACCCATCTTTGTTCCATAGCTCAATTACTCCATAAGGATACACTTTCTTGATTTTGAATGGCCCGGACCATCGTGTACTCAACTTTCTAGGAAAAAGTTTCAACATTGAGTTATAAAGGAGAATTTTTTGACCGGCTTCAAATTCTTTGTTTCCTTTCAGCCTTGCACCATGACATCTTTTTGTCTTATCCTTGTAGATCAACGAGTTTGTGTATGACTCGTTTCTCAACTCATCCAAGGCATTCATTTGCAAGAGCCGATTGGCGCGCAATCCACTTGGTTTGAAGTTGCAAGTCTTTAATGCCTAATACGCTTTGTGCTCGAGTTCCACCGGTAGATGACAGTTCTTCCTGTAAACTAGTCTATAAGGCATAGTCCCAATGGGTGTCCTGAATGTAGTACGGAATACCCAAAGCGCGCCATCGAGTTTGTCCGCCCAATATTTTCTATTGCTACCCACTGACCTTTCCAATATTCTCTTCAAAGCTCTATTCGTGATCTCGGTTTGCCCATTTGTTTGAGGATGATATGGTGTTGCAAACCTATGGTGTACATGCACCATATTTTTGTAACACATTTGCTAGTTGATCATTACCAAAATGTGTTCCCCTGTCACTTATAAGTGCTCTTGGCACTCCAAATCTAGAAAATATTTTTTTCAAAAACTTCACAACTACCCGTGCATCATTGGTAGGTAACGCCCGTGCTTCTGCCCACTTGGAAACATAATCCACTGCCATAAGGATATACTTATGCCCTCTAGATGATGGGAATGGTCCCATAAAATCTACACCCCACACATTAAACACCTCACATACTTGGATGTTCCTTTGTGGCATCTCATTCCTTTTAGATATGTTCCCTGCCTTTGGTAGGAGTCACACTCTCTCACATTGGTGGTAGCATCTTTGAAGATCGTTGGCCAATAAAAACCTGCAGCAAACACCTTCTTGGCCGTGTATTGAGCTCCACGATGTCCTCCTTCCGGCCCATTGTGACAATGCCCTAAGATATCATGAATCTCCTTACCAAACACACATCTTCTAATAATCCCATCTGCACAACTTCTAAAAAGATACGGTTCATCCCATAAATAATATTTTATTTATGAGAAGAGCTTTTTCTTCTACTGGTAAGTGAGCCCTTTTGGAAGAAAGTTGCATGCTAGGAAGTTTGCAATGTTGGCATACCAAGGTTCTTCCCCTGCAATCATCATCAAATACTCTTCAGGAACGCTATCCCCAATGCCCTTGTTGTCTATCTCGTCCCTCTCTGGATTTTCCAATCTTGGCAGATGGTCGATTGCTAAGTTTACCATCCCCTTCTTTTCCTTGATCTCGATGTCAAATTCTTGAAGTAAAAGGACCCGTGGGACCAGTCTCGGTTTCGCATCCTGCTTGGCAAACAAATATTTAACAACAGAATGGTCACTGAAAATAGTTGTTTTGGACAATATTGTTGGGTTTTAAGCACTATAACACTCCTATGATGCACATGCAACCCTAGATGCTTTGGATCTATGTTTTCTCTAATTATACATGCATTTTCAATTTTCCAAAGCATACATTCTAACTAGCATACAATAGAGGATATACAACATAAAAACCAAGTTAGATGAATACCTCTTGATGTAGTTTGCAGTTCTTGGGCTTAGAAAGCTTTAGCACCTCAAGTGTGATGCCTCTAAAGTGTCAAAACACCAAATGCAAGAGGAGGATTGAGAAAATAGGCTAGTTACCTCAAGTGTGATGCCTCTAAAGTTTCATACATACCATTACAAGGTAATGCTTCAAAATAAAATGTACCATTATAATAAGCATTAATACTACCAACTTCATTATTAAAAGAAAAGGTATAAACTTGTTTATACAAACTATGAAAGGAAATAATATTTCTCGCCATTTCCGATGAGTAACAACAATTATTAAATTCTAAATTTAACCCACTACTAAGCAATAAAGAATAAACTCCAATCTTGGTGACATACGACATTTTCCTATTTCCCATGATTAAGTTTATCTTCCCGTGCTCCACATCCCTACTTCTTTTTAGTCCCTGCAAATCAGAACAAATGTGAAATCCACAACCTGTATCAAGGACCCAAGAATTAGTATGTGATGAGTTTTTAGAAATAATAGTGTAAATACCTGCAAAGGTGGGCTTTATCTTCCCATCCTTAATGTCCTGCAAGTATTTGGGGCAGCTTCGTTTCCAGTGCCCTTTTCATGACAATGGACACACTCTGCTTTCTTTGGATTGTTAGAGGGATTAGCAGAACCAACTTTGGTCCCACTAGAAGAGGATCCATCAAGAGACTTTCCCTTGCGGCTCTTAACAGGAGCCTTCCTCTTCTTCCCTTTCCCATGTCCAATTGTCAGAACATGGGCAGTAGCAGTAGTAGGAGTAGGTACAACCGACTTGCCTTTCAAGTTGCTTTCTGTAGTTCTTAGAAGGCCTTGAAGCTTGCTAAGAGTGACCTCCTCCTTGTTCATATGATATGTCATACGGAACCAATCATAACAAGAAGGTAACGAGTGTAGAATAATATCTATGTCCAACTCTTCATCGAAGTTCACATTCAACTTCATTAAGCGGTCCACATATCTCTGCATCTTTTGCAAGTGGGCCGTGATAGACTCTCCATCCTTCATCTTGGTTATGATCATGGAGGAAATGATCTCATACCTTTCCTGCCGAGCACTTTGATGGTACCTTTCCATCAAATCTTGGTGCATTTCGAAGGGCTAGAAGTCGTCATAGGACTTTTGAAGCTCAGCAGTCATGGTAGAAATCATAATGCACGACACCTTTGTCGCGTCCCTCTCATGAACCCTGTATTCCTCGATTTGTTAGGGAGTAGCAGTTTGTTCATCAATCCCCTTCAGCTCTTTATCGAGAACATATTCTTTGTCCTCGTAGAGAAGGCCATACAAATGTTTCTAATCTAATCGTTAAAGTTTGACCCATCGAAGATAGTTCTCCCAACCAAGTTCATGAGGGAGAATGAGCTAGAAGGGTTGGAGCCTGAAGCATTATTTGGGACAGACATCTGAAAAGAAAGAAGAACAAAGTTTAGATTAGATGAGAATCCTTAATATCACACCCAAATGAAATATTAAGTTTAGGACCCAACAAGGTGTGAAACGAAATTGATTATTAAGTATTAATTGGACTGAAATTCCTAGATTCTTTTGAGATTCATTGAACTTTTCAATGGCATGTTTAAATCTCGATTGTGCCCTTCAAGTTTGTGACTGAGATGCCGAGGATTACAAACAAGGTGTGAATAACCATGCAAATGTGCTTCGTACTCTTAATGTTACAAATCACTTAATCAATGTGTGGGGTAACCACACACGCTCCATCGATCTATGATTAACATCAAGTTACCCTTTGCCACCCTTGTTAGCCCCAGATTAGTGTGCCGGTTAACCACACACGCTCCACTAACGACTTAGCAAGGTGCAAAGTGCAATTTCATGAAATAGCACCATTTTTCACATTTTTCCTAAAGTAACTAAGATTGGGAATTTAATAAAAGTTTAGTTACTTTATAATTATCATTATACTTATAACGAGAATTAATGTCCTATCCTACCTGTTCGGCTAACGACCCTCCACCAGTCAAGGAAGCGGTGAGTGAGAGTGGACACCCATTAAACTACCATTTTATAGGCAGTAACCTTATACCCCCCCCCCCTTATAGACCGGCTTCGTGAATTAGGCCTACTAACGGTAAGACTGACTTGTCTTATACATATATATACATATATATATATATATATATATATATATATATATATATATATATATATATATATATATATATATTATTAAACTTATAATATTATAATAGTATAAGGGTTGAATTTTAAACTTTTAAATTCTAAGGTTTGGAATTAAATGTTTCATTAGTGAGACTTTACAAATTCCAAAACTTGAGGGCAAGTTTTGTAACTCTTCAAAACTTTTGGTTTCCATAACTTATGAAAACTTATGAGTTTTAATGTTCATGAATGAGACTCTTCATATAACTTGAGGACAAGTTACAAAACTCACTTCAACAACAACTTAGATCAATTTTAGCTAACAACATTATCATATAATTTCACTCTTGATCCAATCTAACTCATAGCAAGGCAATTCATATCAAATAATACAAATAATTATCTTATTATCTTAAAATTTTACAATTGTCCTTTAATTGGATGAGGATCATCATTACCAAATCAGAAAATACGATTTTTATGATTACAAAACAGTTTGTGGTAATGATCCTAATCCAATTCTGGCCAAAAACTCGAAATTCTACAACCAGAAGCCTCTACTCGATGAGTACATGAACTGGACTCGTCGAGTTGCCCTTTTAGTGACTGAACTCGTCGAGTCAGGCATTGGACTCGGCGAGTTCATCAGTCAGAGGCCAGAAAATTAATTTTTCAGCTTTGAAAAATAACCAAGTATCAAATATAATAGAAAACAATCATAGGCTCTGATACCACTGTTGGGTTTTAAGAACTATAACTCTCATATGGTGCACATGCAAACCTAGATGCTTTGGATCTATGTTTTCTCTAATTATACATGCATTTTCAATTTTCCAAAGCATATATCCTAACTAGCATACAATAGAGGATATACAACATAAAAACCAAGTTAGATGAATACCTCTTGATGTAGTTTGTAGTTCTTGGCCTTAGAAAGATTTAGCACCTCAAGTGTGATGCCTCTAATGTGTCACAAACACCAAATGCATGACGAGGCTTGAGAGAATAGGCTAGTTAGCTCCAAATCGATTATCACTCTCTTAGAATGAATGGGCAACCGATTTTAGCTCTAGGGGTTTGCTTTTATAGTGTTACAAAGGCTAGGGTTTCATCCATGCAAACCCTAAAGCACCATGACCCTTCATATTTCTTAGGCTCCATGGGTTAAACCTCCATGGACAATCATATTGGTTTAGCCCATCCTAATCAACCATGGATCATTGGCCCACACTATAAGAATCATTGATTTACTTAATCAGTCCCCGTATATTTAATCGGTCTCTTTTGATCACTAAATTAATTCCAAATTAATTCTTGATCAATACTAAGTAAATAATATGATTTCTCAATTAATATATTATACTTATAATATATTAATAAATCACAAATAACCTTATTCTAAAAAGTCCATCCTATCAAATTGCACTGGTGAAGGCAACCCAAAAGGACCATGCTACAATCGGGTCAAGTACATCCCAGTTATAGTTATGGGCTTAGACACCTAATCCAACAAATATAAGGTATGGGCGAAACTTGTCAAAGGAATAAACCACGGCTAAAAGTTATTTTTCAGTAGTATTGTAATTTTCTTGGGCCGGTTTTAAGGTCTTGCTCGCGTAGTAAATGGGTTGAAAGTGTTTATCAACCCTTTGACCAAGCATAGATCCTAAGGCATAGTCACTGGCGTCACACATTATTTCAAAAGGAAAGTTCCAATTCGGGGCGCTAATGATCGGAGCATTAGTCAAATTTTCTTTTAAAACCTCAAAAGCTTCTAAGCATTCTTTAAAAAAATTGAAAGGTGCATCTTTTAAGAGTAGTTGAGTCAAATGTCTCGTTATTTTAGAAAAGTCTTTTATAAAACGGCAATAAAAACCCGCGTGACCTAAAAAACTCTTAACGCCCTTCACATTAGTTGGTGGGGGTAATTTAGCAATAGTATCGATCTTTGCTCGATCCACCTCAATCCCCGATTTGAACACTTTATGACCTAAGACGATTTCTTCCTTCACCATGAAATGACATTTTTCCCAATTTAAAACTAAATTGGTCTTTTCACACCTAGCAAGCATCAAATCAAGGTTAGTAAGACAATCATCAAAAGAAGAACCAAAAACATAAAATTCGTCCATAAAGACTTCCATAAACTTTTCCACCAGGTCGTGGAATATAGCCGTCACGCATCATTGAAAAATAGTCGGTGCATTGCATAATCCAAAAGGCATGTGTCGATATGCAAATGTTCCACTCGGACAAGTGAATATCATCTTCTCTTGATCAATTGGGTTGATGGGAATTTGGAAGTAACCTGAAAAGCCATCTAGAAAACAATAATAGCAATGAACAGACAATCGCTCAAGCATTTGATCTATAAAGGAAGAGGGAAGTGGTCTTTGCAAGTGACATCGTTTAACTTGAAATAATCGATGCACACTCGCCAACCGGTTACTGTTCGTGAAGGTATAAGCTCATTCTTCTCTTTCGTTATGACCTTCATCCCTCCTTTCTTTGGCACTACTTGAACTGACTCACCCATTGGTTGTCGGAAATGGAGTATATGATCCCGGCATCTAAGATCTTGAAAACCTCCTTCTTGACCACCTCTTGCATGTTTGGGTTTAATCGAATCTGATGTTTCACTACCAATTTCGCGCCTTCTTCTAGGTTGATCTTGTACGATTAATAGGAAGGACTAATGCCCTTGATCTCGGTAATTCTCCAAGCAATGACGTTCTTCCTCTTCTTTAAAACCTTAACGAGATCTTCCTTTTCGGTTGGTGTAAGGTCAGAAGCAATAATCACCGGCTTTTGGCCATCCTCTTCCAGAAAAGCATATTCCAAGTGTTCTGGTAAAGTTTTCAGCTCCAATTGTGTCTTCTGAACACAAAACACGTCGTGTGTATCAACAGAACATGTCGTGTTGTACTCATTTATCCCGTCTGATCGCATTTTTTCGATTCGACATGCCGTGTTGAGCTCCTCAACACGCCGTGTTTGGTATTCAAAATGTCTGGTGAGATCTTCAAATTCGCTAAGTAGTAGAGAAAATAGTTATTAACGAACTATACACTATGGTGTATGACTTCTTTTCTAATGAATGTCTAGGATTTAGCACAAGATACCAAATCAATTTTATTAGTAACTATAGCAGTTATAAATTATATTTTACATGTTAAAACATAATTGTGAAATCTCTTTTTATGTTTTCAAATATAAAGTTAAGATACAAACCGGTAAGAACTATCTAAGGCCTTAATGATAATAAAGGATGAATTAAATCTTACTTTGTATGATTTACTTTCTAATCGGTAGAAATGTCTTCCTTTTATTTCCTTGGGATGACACCTAGAACACTATCAATTGTACCTTGGGTACAAACACCAACTAACTAGTAGATATAACATTTTATTCATAAGATTTTGTATGGAAAGGCTCCATACCTATCTTACTTAAATGTTTTATAGATTTAAAGCCTATGTTGGACTAAATCTTTTAAACCCAAAATCTACTAAATACATATTTGTGTAATACTCTAAATGTGGCTTATATTATAATAGCAAACCCACCAAGAATAAGTTCTCTTATTCCTCTATTAGCCGAGTTAGAAGAAATCAAGCTTCTAATGACAAAGCAAGTGGGAGGTACATGGAACTTGAAGCAGCTCAAGAACGATTACCTGATGTAGTAATAGTTGGCAGTAGTTTTAACAAGAGATTGTTAAAATTGAATAATATCTATTCAAAAACACAAATTGTTCACATTATTGGAAGAAATCATCTATGAAATGTGCAATCTCTCATTGATGAGCTTTTATTAATTGTTTATGGCAAATCCATCAAATACCCTGATGCTATGTCAGATCTCGAATCTGATAAATGACTTAGAATATTGAATATGAGATTTAATCCATGTATGATAATCAAGTATGGTCTTGATTGAACTTTCTCGCTATAGCAAGGCTAGAAGGAGTAAGTGATACTTCTCGAAAGAATACATTACATGGATAACTATACACATTTATAGCAAGACTTGTTATAAAAGGATTTTCTCATACTCATGTCGTTGACTATGGTCTTTATCATACTTATGACATTGACTATGATCAAACCTTTTTCACAAGTAGCTATGATTAGATCAACAAGGATATTATTCACTATAAATTCATATTCTCAATATGAAATATAGCAAATAGATTTCAAGAAACATTATTTTTCTTAACAGACATCTACTAGAAGATATCTATATAGATTAGCCTAGAGGTTTTCTTAATCCATGTTATCCTAACAAAATGTGTAAAGCTTGAGATCCACTTGTGGATATAAAGCAAACATCTCAGTGTTGTAATCATCATTTTAATATGAAGCCACAAGGTATGCTTTTATATCAAAATGAATAGAACATGTATGTTTACTAAGAACTATTGGCAGCATAGTGACATTCCAAATATTGTATGAATGAGACATACTTAATCATGAGAAATTACATTCAGACCATGCCAGACCTTATCACATTGACTCGAAATGTGTTTCTAAAATGAAAGACTTAGGAAGAACAAAATACATTTTTGGAATGCAAAATTTATAGAATAGATAAAATGAATGTAAAAAGTTTTATATCTTTATGCATACATGGACAATATTTTAAAAGTGATCAATACACAAAATTCCTTTGGAGGAATCTTGACATTGTCACATGGCACTAAGTTTTGAGCTAACCTCAAAAGAACCTAGGTCATAGGTTTGGACTAGCTGAAATGATTTATATTCGATTTTCTTGGCAAAAGAATCCACCATTTAAGCCATATTATGCATAAGACCTGGTATATGATCATGCTATAAGAACATCATAATATACATGGTTAAGTCATCGGATGACTATATGAACATTCTAAGAGTACTTTGGAAGAACTAAGATAATGTCCAAGATATAATTAGTTTAAAATAAAATCTTCATGTAAAGAGCTACATAAGATTCTGATTTCTAAACAAATAGATATAATTATGAATTATAATTGGATTATGGCTTCATTGTGGGATGAAGAGTGAATTTAGTTGGAATGAGGTCCAAGCAAAACAAAATGACACAATATACTACAAAATAATAATACACTACTTCAGAAGTTGAAATCTAATATGATTGGATGAATGAGTTCATTGAAAAACTATGTTGATTTCTGCCATTCAAGGATCACATAGAAATCTTTATGACTTAGAGAGTATGCTTAATTGAGCTAAGATACTTTATGTCATGAAAGAACACCAATCATATACTACAAGATATTTTGACTATACCTAGAGTAAAAGTCAAATATGTAGATGATAGTATTCATAGAATTCACACATATTAAGTTTAGTCGAACCCATTAATAAAGTCTTTCTTCTTCTGAGCTAAGTATTAATGCTCACACTTCAGCTGTAGGACTTTATTTTTCTAGAAATGGGATTTTGATTTGGATATAAGAACATTGTAACAACAACTGTTATATAGTGTTTTGATATATTGGGATATAATCATAACATCAATACTTATTGTGTTCTATATTAACAAGTTTAATCCATGAATAATCTTTTTATTCTAAAAGTTCATAGTCAATTATAATTGTGGAAGAAATTATGAAATAAGACTAATATGAATTGGATTGGTTGACTTTCACCAGATGCAGGTATGCAATGGGTTGTAACCAAGTGTCATAGGTACTTGTCAGAGAAATGGTATCGAACTGACCCGCATCAAGATCATGTCATGGATCACTATCGTGAGTGATACTTGCTTAAATGGTACTATCTTTGTATCATTAACACCTGAGATACATAGTGGGACAAAAGTGTAGGGAGTACTATGCTTAGATATTGTCAACTTTGGTCCTTAACCGGACAGTTATAAAAGCCAATTTCAGGTATGGTATGAACTATGCAAGAGGCTTATGTAGTCAAGATGAGATTTGTTCCTCTTATGGGATAACTAATAAATTTACCTTATACACCAATTGTAGCTTGGATCTTTTGGGTAATTGAGCGTTGATAGAATGGCACAAAGTCGTATGTTGTTGGAGGCAGTGATTGCTAGACGTTCACCACTGTCTATATCAATATAATATGAAACTTATGCAACTGGGAGATTGAAAGATCATGTATGATCAAGAATCATATTAAAATGATGTTGCTAATTAACATATGATACTAATGGGTCACACTAACAACAAATTGATACAATTGATTATTTATTAGAAATTGATTTTAATAAAGATTCAATAAACTCTTATAATTAATTAGAAATTATTTATTTCTAGGAAATAATAATTTTCTTTAGCAAGTAACATTACATAGTTCTTATGGTATGAATTAATACGTTATGTACAACATTTTGGACTAGATAAATTCTTTTGTCATTTACTAAAAATTTAAATATTATATTTTATAAACTTGGTTTTTAAAATATAAAGGTTTTGTCTTCTTCATTTTATTATTTTCGAAAATAAAGAGTAAAAAAGGAAAAGTATGGCTTTCATGTTAATTTATTCAAAAGTAATGTATAACCATAAAAGCATAGGGGACATGGTGGTCTAGTGACAAAAGAGGGCTTAAATGGTTAAGAACTTGTGTGTAAAAGTGCTCCTTTATGAAGGCTTTCGTCTCTTACTCACACACATACACAAAACCGTAACATGCATGCATGTTAGGTTCTCTCTCACCTTTTGTTCATACATGAAGATTACTTGCTCATTCTTATACTCTCTTGAGGTTTATATTGAATGAACTTCAACCTTAAGAGATTAAGAGTTTTATACAAAAGAACTAGGATTCTACATCAAGTTGAGTCATTGTTGGTCTCTCTTAAGTTCATCATTATTCATCAACTTCTAAGCCTCCCAAGAGGGCTCAAAGAACTACAAGGGTTAGTTATTTTTTTATCTCTTCTTTGAATGGTGTTTAATCTTTATACAACTTGTAAGATGATCATTGGTGGGTATAAACTTGTTTTATGTTATTCAAATTATCAAGTCTTCTGTTGTCTGAAATCATGTTTTTGAAACTAATTTTAAATAAAATCCCAACAGGTTCTTGTGGCACCACACCCTCCCACCTTATATGTTCCACAACGATAGCTTTGAACAAAATTTGCAATGTCATGTCGTTTTAATTTGCAAGCCACATAGACATGTTCTTTCAAATTGTGAAAGATTTGTGAAGCCAAATTGTAACCTCCCCACCAAAATATACTTGATTATATATATATATATATATATATATATATATATATATATATATATATATATATAAAATATTCATTTGTATTTATTATATATTATATTTAGAGAAAATTACAAATCTAGCCATATTTCCTAATGATTTTTTAGTTAATAGCTAAAAATTAGCCTTTATTCAAAAATAGTCTACCAAACAGTAGACGATTATTGAAACTTATGGTTTGAAGAGTTTCAGAGGTAATAACCTACGGTTTACAGCTAATGGGATAAGGTTTTGGATCCCATCTACGGTTTGGGGACCATTAGCCTAGAATTTATCACGTTAAAAAATTTCATTTAGGTCATTTTTGGGTGTTTGAGGTTAGAGAAACAATCTCAATGGTGGTTCCGAATAACAATCAGGTTTTTCTTCTAAACCTTGTTTTTTTATTTGTTTTCTATCATTTACCTTGGAATTTAATAGTATTTGGTATTGTTTTTTTTTTTGGAAAAAAATGAAAAAAAAATAATAATAATAAGAAAACCGTAGGTGCGGTATGCCACCTACGGTGTACAAGCTGGTGATGTATAAAATGTGCATTATAAGTTTGTACACCACATATGGCATATCGCATCTAGGGTTTGCGGAGTTATTATTATTATTATTATTATTATTATTATTATTATTATTATTATTTTGTTTCTAACATGTATATTGATATAGGTTTATCATGTGGTATGTTATTTGTGATGGGTTTTATACAAACAATCCTATGTGTGCATGCAACCCTAGAGTTGGATCTATGTTATCACTATTAGTTATACAACTTTATGAACACAAAAGAACCCTAGCATGCATCTACTATTTTCGAAATTGACATAGGAGAATAGAATACATACCTTTTGTTGTTATGTAGTAATAACAACTAGTTCCTTGAGTTTCCTTAGCTCTTGAAAGCAAGTACCACAAGTGTAGTACCTCTAATGGCTCACAAACACACCAGGTGAAAGGATGAATATGGGAGAGAGGAGAGAAGGGTATCTTGCTCTAAAATTCGTCCCTTTTAGGGTTTTCCTAAGGAGTGGTCGAATTCTAGTGCCTTAGGGTGCTATTTATACTTGAGGCTAGCTAGGGTTTCAAGGTGGAAACCCTAATCCCTTAGCTTAGGGCCTAAGCAAGTCCATGGACTCCTTTTCTTAAGCCCTTGGACGAAAACTCCTAGATCCTTCTAGGATTTTCGTTCAAGCCTTAATAAAGGTGATCCAATAGCCCAAAGTCTCAACTATCAAATAATTACAAAACAGCCCCTGTACTTTTAATTAATTCCTTTAATCCCGAAATTAATTCCTAATTAATTTCTGATTAAATACTAATTAATAATATGATTCCAAATTATTATAATAATCATATAATATAATAAATAAATCATATTTATGCCCTAATCAACCTCTCTCCTCAACTGTCATCCTGTCTAGTCACCTGTGTGAAGGCAACCCAAAAGGACCATGCTCACAATCGGGTCAAGTACATACCAAAATAGTTATGGATTTAGACATTAATCCAACAGTCTCCCACTTGGATAAGTCTAATAACTATTCTGCGTATGACTTCAGAACCTGATCAGCATTCGTAGCTTTCAAAAGCCGCTGTCAACTCTGATCAGTAACTTGTCCTTTAGATAAGGGATCGCATATTCCTCCATTCTCAAGATATCGTATAGACACGAGACATGGTTTTAAATCATTCTCTCTGTCTATGTATTGTTTCCCGACTTCTGATTCATGATGACTGACAACAGACTACAATTGAACACATCAACTTAGTCCCGGCTTGGCCAAGCGCTTAGGTGTCATCACTAAATCATCGAGGGGCCCACAGATATCGCTTTTATCCCACTTTGGGTAAAAGGAATGGATAAACTTTGACTCAAATGCTTGCTTGCACCTACTAATCGAATCACACACAACAATAAGTTTTATAACACCAAGTTACTGGTGCGTTTACTTATCATGAATGTGCAACCGACCAGCAAATAACAACTCACACATCTCGGTTTCAAGAATATACAATGTTATCGTCTCACTAATCACCCGTGATAAATCCATGAAGTGATTCAAGTGAGCGTGGGTTTAATCCAATACTTTAATCTTACCAAAGCACTCATGAACTCTACAGCAAACTTGTGCTATGTCTAAACACTTTAGACAATCTGCAGACAGATTCATGACAGTCTTCCTTCATACCTACTTCCAACGTATGACCGACTGTGGAGGTTCGAATAACCCAGTTATTCTGGAAGTCAAAACATGCAAAGTGAAACGCAATAATAATATTAATCCTATATGGCCCCCAAACTTTTGAGCGTAAATAAAAACACTTTTATTCAAACACCATATTGATTACTCATTATTCATTGCTTACTGTTTCAGAAAATCAACTTATTACTCGAATTATAACCACAATTGTCCCATGCTCCAAGCATGCACACTTTGGTTTCCTATGGTCCATACTTTGTGAAATAGATCAATTGAAAAACTTTTCCAATGAAACTCATTTCACAATCCCCAATCCTTATTATTAGTATAAGAATACCAAATTCTTGCTACTTTTAGAATATGTCAGATTCTAACATTTTATGCAATGATTCTTTCGTAATGTCATAGCACAAAAGTCACCAAGACCCGGCTAATGAAATTACAAGTTATTCTATCGGAAATTGTTACAAGACAATTCCATAGACGTGAAGTCTCACATTCAAAGTACATTCCTTTGAACATCCTTCTCGCATAAAAGTTTCTAATCTAGACATATTTCTTAATATCCAACTCCCATTAATGGAAACATTTCCATATTTGCCGTTTGATAACTCATTCTTAATAGAATCTTATCTTATTCATAATAATGTCAATATAGTCCATCCAGTACTATACTTCCAACTACTCACAAGCGACAAATCCTCAGTGAACCTCAGATCGTCCTTTGATAGTTGTTTAATTATTTTAGTCAAAACCGATTCTATTTCCTTTTTCCCTCTTAATGCCCTAGGTATTTGGAAAATTTTAGAATGGTCAAATATTACAGCATATGCAATCGATCCTATACCCGAAGCGTATTGGACACAATGCATAATGTCTCACATAAAGACATGATACTTTATCGGTCTTTTTCCATAATATTTTGTTAGCCATGTTCTCACAATTCGAACTATGAAGAGGGATGCCGTAATCATAATCGAATTTTGAGAACGTGCTATGTATCCTTGACTAAATTTTATTAACATTTCTTGATCTAAGCTTTTAGATTTTGAAACGAAGTATAATATTCTCTCCCTTAATTATAGCAAAACAACTTTTCAACCCCTACAACTTTGCAAAGTTAATCTTTGTTTTCTATAATTAATATTGCTAACTCGCAATACTTGAAATAATAATCATGCTCCCACTAACACAATGATTATTTCCATACAAGCATAACACTTATGCTCCCACTAGCTTTGACATGTATTCAGAAAACACTTGAACTTCTAGAAAACAATGCTTATTGAATTCCTTAAGTTCATATTTCTAATACCTAATGCTTTTATAAGCCTTTATCTAAGCTTTTTAAGCTCATACATCTTTCCTTAGATAGCTCACATGTGTGTCTAAACAATTCAGAATTTATGTTACTAAGTCCCAGATGTTCAGACTAATTGCCAAATCTCACCATTCGAACTATGAAGAAGGATGCCGTAATCATAATCGAATTTGAGAATACAATTATCACAATTGCTATCTTCTTAAAATCTCTCTTAGTGAAAGCATTTCCTCACAATCATTTTCATGAAGGAGGGAGACCTTATGACACTTAGATTTTAAAGTGTATGTGTTCCTATCCATTTGAATTTGTCATAACAATAATTGTAAGACAATGTTCGTGACAAATCTAACTCATATGGACTGAACTTGTTCAATCTCGATTTCCTGCCTCATGGTAGCACGAATGCCCACCATTGCTTCCAGGTCGTTGAGGAGTTCACCCTTTCCTATCAATGTACTTTCCATTGATTAGGGTGCCTTGCCTTTATGCAATCAATTCATAGAACTCATATTCCATAGTTGACTTCATCTGGAATGGCGCAGAAACAAAATTATGTCAACACGATAGGTCGCCAACCTCAAGTCGTGTGCTAGTGATTAACTATCGGTTTATTCTTGATTTGTTCTTGAAACTTTTCAAGACAATTGAGACTCCCACTGACCTCTTGACATATATGATTCTCTTGTCAGGAACCTTTCCTAGACAAAACAAATATTCAAGAGTTATTGTAGTTCTTATCAAGACAAAACACTTCACATAATTGGTCCTAGTTGGTCTTTGTCTTATCCAAGACAGCACAACTCACCAATTTCAAATGTGCAAGAATAAGAAAGCCTTTTCCAAACTCCACATTTGATGAGTGTTATAAACCTACTTAAGACTTGTCACTCAATTCACAATCTTGGAATATAACTCTAAGACTTGATATTGGAACGAAGTATGATTGACTTCTTGATTTTAACCATTTCTCCAATTCTCGATTCCTCTTCTTAGACATACGATTGCACTAAGACTCACTTGGAGGATCAATTGAGATATGGTTCTTAATCATTAAGACTTATCATAAAACACAATAAAAGTTACTCTCCCTTCTTCTTAGAATAGAGAAACTTTTATCTTTCTGCCTACTTGATTCTTCTTATTCGTTCTGCTATTGATTGAAACTCTTTCAATAAACTCAGAATTATACTTAATCTTATAAGTATAACCATATTTACTAAACTTTAGTAAATCATGACGAATATCTTTATCACTCTTGTGGTGGACTTAATCAATGCACAACCTAGTGTACTCGATCTCCTAGTCCTTCTCTTGACACTTTGTCAAAGAATTAGTCTAATTTCCAAATATGAAGTTTCTCATTCATCACGCAACCAAGTTGCATGCCTCCAAGTTTCTGTCCAACTGAAACTTCGGCGATGAGAATCTTCCCTTATTTGGCAAATTCTCGACATTTCCACAAATAACATAATTAAGAATCAAATCCATTAATGCTAACAATAGAAACAATCAAACATTAATTTTTCA
The DNA here is from genome assembly GCF_052849685.1 of Lactuca virosa. Lineage (NCBI taxonomy): Eukaryota > Viridiplantae > Streptophyta > Magnoliopsida > Asterales > Asteraceae > Lactuca > Lactuca virosa. The sequence continues at coordinate 206,569,294 of NC_136430.1, forward strand.
TACACACTATTGCAAGGATAAATAAATAAGACAAAATCAAAATTTATTTTATTGCGGAAAAATTTGTCCTTACAATGCAATTCAACTGAAAAACTATGCTATTACATATTTCTTATTAATCTATCCTAACTCTACAGTAGCAGCTCAAAAATCTGATCCTTGAGTCCATGCGATCGAAATCCATTTCTTCATGATCAGATTCAGCACGCTTCTTCCTTAAGCTTCCTTTCTTTTCTTCGATCCTGCAAAAACATCAAAATGTAATATTGTCACATCATGTATTAAGAATCAAAGAATAGGAACTTATAGAGTTAGTTAGTAGATTTTACCTGAAGTAGAGCCATACGTCTTGACTCTCCCATCTCTAAGATCTCTCAGGTAAATAGGGCAGCTTCGTCTCCAATGCCCCTTCTCTTGGCAATAGAAGCAAATGGACTCTTTTGGAATGACACAAGGAATTATCTCATAATTTACCTTTTCTGGATTCCCAATGTCACCATTTTCAATGTCCATTGAAGTTTGGGAGTTTGATTCACCAGACAAATTTGCTCGATCAGCACGCCAAATCATTTCTGATTCAGCAGCTATAAGCAAATAGGTCAAATCAATGAGGGTCACGTCATGGTCCATCATATAGTACTCTCTAATGAACTCACTATATGATTCAGGAAGTGACTGAAGAACCCAGTCAACAGCCAACATTTCTGAGATATCGACACCCATCATCCTTAACCTATCAATGTGTGACTTCATCTCTAAGATGTGTGCACACACAGGTTTCCCATCTTCGTGTTTACTTGCCAAAAGGGCTTGAGTGAGCTTGAACTTTTCAAGCCTTTGAACTTGTGGGTTAGGGAGAATAATTGGAGGAGGTGGAGGAAGTGAAGCATGACTCTCATTTCCTTGATCGTATCGTGGAACGTCATCTTCATTTGGAAAGCTTGTTCCAAGCGACTTGGGAAGACCATTGTAAGATTTAGACATCTACAAAACGGGAGAAAATTCAAGTTAGTTGATAAGAATCCTTGATGTAACACCCAAATGAAACATCAAGGCTAGGATCCAACACAACATTCTACAACCTAGAAGAGGGATGCCGTAATCTAGTTGCAGAATATTTGAAGGTAGGTAAATGACGATTTACCAATTCCCACCATGAAAAACAAAAATGAAGTTTAAGTTTTAAATGAATTGAAACTCCTAGATCTTTTGAGATTCATTGAACTTTTCAATGGCATGTTTAATCTCGATTATGCCCTTCAAATTTGCGACTGAGATACCGAGGATCACAAACAAGGTGTGAATAACCATACGAATCTACGTGATGCATTCAATGATACTATCACCTAATCAATGTGTCGGTTAACCACACACGCTCCATTGATCTATGATAAACATCGAGCCACCCTTCGCCACCAATGACAATCCCAAATTAGTGTGCCGGTTAACCACACACGCTCCACTAACGTTTGACAAGGGTACGAAGTGTAATTCCATGGATTAGCATACAATTTCACATTTTGCCTAAAGTAACTAGAATTTAGGAATTTGTAAAAGCATGTAGTTACTTTGTACTTCATTATACTTATAATGGAAGGTTTCGTCCTATCCTACCCGTTCGGCTAACGACCCTCCACTAGTCAAGAGTGCGGTGGGTAAGAGTGGATACCCATTCAATCGCCATTTTATAGGCAATTTCCTTAAACACCCCTTATAGACCAGCTTCGTGAATGAGGTCTACTAACGGTAGGACTGACTCTTTACTCATATATATAATATTAGACTTTTAATGTTACATATATAGTATAGGGTGTATTTTTTACACTTTTAAAATACTAGGTGGTTTTATTAACTTTCTCTTTTAATTAAACTTTTAATTAACTTAACAAAACCATAAGGATGTAATTTGAACTTTTCAAAATACGAGGGTTTTAGAATTTAACATTTCAAAATTAAACTTTTAATCAACTTTTAAATTCCAAAACTTGAGGGCAAGTTTTGAACTTTTCAAAACAATTAGGTTTAAAAAAATTTCGAAAAATTAAAACCTTTTAATCTTAAATATTAAAATTTGATTTAATAATTATCCAAAATTAAACAATTAATTTGAATTATTAAATCTTGGATGATATCTATTAAATTAAACACTTAATTTAACCTAATCCCTTAAATCCCCTAAAATTCGAAATTATGGGATGGGATAATTCAAAATCTTTAATTACCAAATTTAAACACTTAAAAGATAATTACAAGATATGGCATTATCCAAATCCCTAAAAATTAGGATCTAATCTTGGGGAGGAGGCCAATTTCGAAATCCTAGGGTTGGATAACCCTAGAATTCGAAATCTTGGAGGCTAAGGAAAGGATTTGGGAAACCCTAACCAAATTTCGAAATTTAGGGTTTATGAACCTAGTAATTGGATAAGATGACTTTTAGGAGAGAGATTGATTTATTGATTTATTATATGATTTATAAATAGCAATAAATAAATTTATTAATATGTTATGGAAATAATATATTAATTAGAAATAGTAATATTTAATTAATAATTAATCAGAAGTTAATTAGATTAATTTTGGGATTAACTGTATTAATTAAAAGTGCAAGAGTTAAAGTGAAACTGTTCAATAGTTGAACAAGAAAGAGTCCAAAACCTTCCTTAGAAGGAGGTGGACGAATTCTAGGGTATTCTAGGGTATCTGGAGTATTCCTTGTAGATAAACAGGTAGATGGATAATTACCAATTTGAAAAAATATTATTTTATTCATTTAGGGTTATCTAGGGTTTCCAAGTTGCACTATAAAAGGACCCCTTGAGCTTCAGTTTTCGGCAACACCTTCTACTCTAGAGATAGCCTAAAATCGCATATCTCCTCTCCTCTTTCAAAAGCTTCTTGTTGCTAGTGTTGGGTGTAAACCATCAGAGGCACAACACTTGTGGTCCTAGCTTCCAAGTTACTGAAGAATGGATTCTTGATTGTTTACTACAATAATCAAAAGGTATGGTTTTTCATCTACAAAATTTGAAATTATATAGGGTTATTGAGCTTTCGTTGCTCAATAGAATGTTACATCAATAATGTTATGACTTAGATCTTTAGGTTTCATGCATCCTTAAGTGTTAAGGATTTATCTGCGTTTATACATGTAAAACCCAACAATGGTATCAGAGCATATTGTTATCTAACAATTGAATGTACAATGTGTAACGTCCCAAAAAATAAGACTAAAAATTTCGATTTTTAAATTAATAAAACCATTATCCAAAACAATATCATGAAAACCATAGTGAATCATAGTGTATCAATAAACATCCAAGTACATTAGAGTCATGTAATATGTAGAACAATGTGGTGTGTGCAATGCAGTCATCCCGAGCTCTTCCCTTTCGAAATAGAAGTACCTGAAAACATAAACTGAAAATCGTAAGCAAAAAGCTTAGTGAGTTCCCCAACATACCATATAACATACATATCAAACATATAGTGGGCCCCGCTCGACATCGAACCCCGCTCGGTAAACAGATATGTCTGTTATCAGGCCCCACATGGCATCGGGCCCCACCTGGTAAACAGGAAAACACATAAACACGTGCAAATATCACAAAGATAAATGCAAATAACAATGATAAATAGCATACAATATAATCACCAGGCCCCGCCAGGCATTGCGCCCCGCCCAGTACACTTAAAACACATAACACATGCAAGAGTCACACAGACAACTAACATACTAATCATAACAAACCATGGGCCGACATTGGTGCCTTCGACCCGCTAAACATAGTGAGTAAACTCATCTCGCTGACAAAATCCACAACTAACAGCTCACACAACCAAAAAACGGGTGTCATACACCTCCTAACAAACTATACAAGGTAAACGCTTAGTCCACCTTCTAAAACTAGAAATTTAACCAAAATTCAAAACCCAAAGTCAACGGTCAAAGTCAAAGTCAACAGTCAACATTTCCATCAAATGACACTCACGTCGTGATTAGTCCTTGGTCATGTTGTGAGAACGCACTCGGACAGATTCCAACTCAACTCGCTTCAAATCAGTCAACTCGGTCCCGGATGACCCACTCAGCATACCTCACGAAGTGAACCTTCCTTGGTCGCGTTGTCAGCTTAATCAGTCGAAACAATCGCGTAAAAAACAATTTCAAGTTGTGACACTCCCTGTGTCACGTCGTGAGCCACGTTCGATGCTAAATCCTAATGTCTTAAGTCCTTAATCCATTAAGTCATCCATTCCAACTTTCCAGAGGGCTTTCACACATCAAAAGCAACATAAAAATCTTTGCTTTATGGACATGCATGTCCAATGCATGTCTTGAAATTGATTAGGTAAAATTGGAGAAAATGAGATTCAAATCTCATTCATGGGACCAAAACTTAACCAAACCATAGATCTAGCACGCCAAACCGCAAGGGGCCCTCATGGATCCATAAAGTTGCCAACGTTATGGAATCTAACCACTTAAATCACCTCCAACATGAATAAAAATGCATAAGAGTCTAGATCTAGAAGAATAACACATAAAGGTTGGAACTTTACGACTTACCATGGTCTAAGGTATGATAATTAAGGTGCTGAGGGAGTTTGCTTACTGGATCTAAGCACCAAGAACATCTTCTTCTTCAAAGCACCAAAATCTTCATAAATGGATGGAAGAGGATAGGGGAGGCTCAAAATGGTGAAAGGGAGGCTAGGGTTTCTCTCAAGATGATCTAGATATGATGGGGGATCATTAAATGCCCAAAAACACGGATCTGACCATTATATATGTTGAAAACCTTAAAACTCGTGGGCTTGGGCTGCACAGTTCTCATGTCGTGAGCTCCTAATGATCACGTCGTGAGCACAATTTAAACCAACATTTCCGTTTAATTGCTTTTCACGTCGTGAGCTCCAACTGCTCTCATCGTGAGCTCAATTTTTCACCAAATCCTTTCCAACATCGAATAGTTATAATTGTTGGATAAGGTGTCTAAGTCCATAACTATATTTAGTATGTACTTAACCCGATTTAGCATGGTCCATTTGGGTTGCATGGCATCACAACAATTGGATAGACAAAATGAGAAAAGGACACTTATGATTTGTTAATATATTATAAGCTCTAATATATTAATATGAAATCACATTATTAAATTAGTATTGATCAAGAATTAATTTGGAATTAATTTTGTGATCAAAAGAGACTAATTAAATATACGAGGATTGATTATGTAAATCATTCATTCTTATATAGTGGGCTTATGATCCATGATTCACTAGATTGGGCTAGGACCCATTGGGTGCTCCATGGATGCTCCATGGAGGTTATAACCCATGGATCATAGGAGAAATGAAAAGCCATGCACATTAGGGTTTACATGGTGTAACCATACATGTGACACAATATATAAAGGACCTCATATGGAGCAAAATCGGCAACTAAGACAAAAGGGTGAGGGCTAGCCGAATTTTTGCTCAAGTGTACTTCTCTCAAGTTATTCCAAGAGTTGTGGTGTTGTGTGAAACATTTGAGGCATCACATTTGGGGTGCTAGGCTCACAAGGTCTTAAGGAATCCAAGCAACAAGAAAGGTATGTCATTCTACTAGTTTTATATTACAAGTACCCCATAACATGCCAGTTAGGATGAGAACCTTGGAAAATCAAATTTGCATGTATATTAGAGAAAACATAGATCCAAGGTTTCTAGGGTTGCAAGTACACCATAGGAGTGTTAGAATGCTCAAAACCCATCAGTGGTATCAGAGCCAAGGCTTGTTTTCATTATACTTGATGCAAATTGCTGAAAAAAGTCGAATTTATGCTCATTGTTCAATGGACTCGCCGAGTCCATGGGGGGACTCGACGAGTCCAAGTGAAAACTCATCCTACTCGTCGAGTAGGTTCTTGCACTCGGCGAGTAGGAGGCCCAGAGTGCAAAATTTCGAGTTTTGTTGCTGGAAATGGACTAGAATCATTACCCTAAATTGTTTTGGACTTATAAAATCTGTTTTTGGTGCGGTAATGATTACGCTAATCCATTTTCAATGGTTATTATCAAAGTTTCAAGTTTTATATATGTTTATATGATTCTTGAAAATTTTTGATATTAATGTTCATGCTTATGAGTTTTAGTAGATCATAGGAATTATTTACAAATTGCTTGATAGTGTAATTCTTGATCTAAATGCATTTTAATTGACTCCATAACTTGTCCTCAAGTTATGGAATTCCAAAAGGTTTTTTCTTTAAAGTCATTAAAACTCATAAGTTATTGAATATGAAAGGTTTTGAATAGTTTCAAAACTTGCCCTCAAGTTTTGGAGTTTGTAAAGTCACTTTAGAAAACTTTAATTCCAAACCCTAGAGTTTTAAAAGTTAAAATTCAACCCTTATACTTTATAGTATTATAAGTTAATAATATATATATATATATATATATATATATATATATATATATATATATATATGTATGTATATATATATATATATATATATATATATATATATATATATATATATATATATGTATAAGATCAAGTCAGTCTTACCGTTAGTAGGCCTCATTCACGTAGCCGGTCTATAAGGGGGGTATAAGGTTGTTGCCTATAAAATAGCAGCTTAATGGGTGTCCACTCTCACCCACGGCTTCCTTGACTGGTGGGGGTCGTTAGCCGAACGGGTAGGACAAAGACTATAATTCTCATTAAAAGTATAATGATAAATATAAAGTAACTAAATGTTTTATAAATTCCCAATCTTAGTTACTTTAGGAAAATGTGAAATTGATGCTAACCCATGAAATTACACTTTGCACCTTGCTAAAGTCGTTAGTGGAGCGTGTGTGGTTAACCGGCACACTAACTTGGACTTAACAAGGGTGGCAAAGGGTGGCTTAAGGTTTGTCATAGATCAGTGGAGTGTGTGTGGTTAACCGGCACATCGATTAGGTGATAAAATTAAGAGTACCAATTTAATTTGCATGGTTATTCACACCTTGTTAGTGATCCTCGGTATCCCAGTCACAAACTTAAAGGGCATAATCGAGATTTAAACATGCCATTGAATTGTTCAATGAATCTCAAAAGATATAGGAGTTTCAATCCAATTAAAACCTAATAATTTATTTCGTTTTTCATGGTGGAAATTGGTAAATCGTCATTCGCCTACCTTCAAATATTTTATAGCTTGGATTATGGAGTCCCTCTTCCAAGTTATAAAGTATTGTGTTGGGTCCTAGCCTTAATATTTCATTTGGGTGTCTTATTAAGGATTCTATATCTAATCTAAACTTGTCTTTCTTCTTTTTCAGATGTCTTCCAACAATGCTTCTGGCTCAAACCCTTCTGGCTCCTTCTCTCTCATGAACCTTTGTGGGAGGGTCATCTTTGATGGTTCCAACTTCAATGATTGGATTAGGACATTAGGATGGTCACTCGTTATGACGACAATAAATATGTCCTAGACAAGGAGATGAAGGAAATCGATCAGTCTTCTGCTACTCCAGAGGAGATTGTTGAGTACACTAGCCATGAGAAGGATGCCACTAAGGTTTCTTGTATCATGTTGGCTACCATGACAACAGAACTCCAGAAATCCTATGAAGATTTCTACCCTTATGAGATGCACCAGGACCTGATGGAAAGATACCATCAGAGTGCTTGTCAAGAAGATTACAACCAAGATGAAGGATGGTGAACCCATTACGGGCCACTTGCAGAAGATGCAAAGGTTTGTGGACCGGTTGCTTAAGTTGAACATGAATGTTAGGCGTGTCAAACCCAACAAATAAAGGGTACAAATGACTCCTTAAACACTACTACTATGCACTAAAAACGTAGTACAAGGTAAGTAGGGTCAATCCACAGAGACACGGGACAAGTGTTTATACCTTTTTGCGTAAGGTACAAAAATGGTCACAGAATGGGGGGAATTTATAAGCAATGATTTAAACTATAGAATAAAGCAATAAGTAAATGATTGATTAAGTGAAATAAGTTCAAGATTTGTAAGTACTCCAACTCTATGCAAGACAAATTAGCAATGTGATTCCATGGATGACAAGATATTTGTTTAATTCTATCTAAGTTGGTACTTGAAAGTGTTAACAAGCTCTAACACTTCCCATTCACCACAATAATTAACCAAAACAAGCTCTTTGATTAATCCTAACCTTACCAATCTAATCTAAACAAACTCTTAGAATTAGGTTGAAAGATTGCATTAAACTTTATGTGAATGTTCCCAACAACACTCAATACTCCTCATAAGCTCGGGAGCATAAGAATTTGTGAATAAGATTTACACTAAATTCATTCAATAGAAATCAGTTTAGTGCTTGTTACCTAGTCCAATTTACAAAACAATTACGGATTTTGCAATTAGATAACTTGAATGATCTAACCCTAATTCAAATGGCCAATAAGAATCACAATTAGAATCAAACATTCGATTGAAACAAAATCAAATTCACTAGATAGAAAATTGAAAGAAAACATCAAGTCATATGATTGAAATCACAACTAGAAGTCAAGACATAAAGTTGGAGAATCTAGGGTTCTAGCCACTCATGACTAGAACAAGATCACAAATCTAGAAAATGAAATTAAAGTTCTTACAAAATGAAATCAAATGTTCCCAAGTGTTAATCAACTTCAAAATCCTCAAGAAAATCGCCTTCTCTACTTCAAAAGTCGACCCCCCCAAAGTAAAAAGTCGGTTCCCCCACTTTAAAAATGGTGAAAAACTGCTTTAAAACCCGCATTTACGTTTACACGGCCCGCGTAAATTAACACTGTCATTTACACGGCCCGTGTAAACGTAAAAATATACTGTGCAGAAATCTACGTTTACACGGCCCGTGTAAACGCAAGGCTTGCATTTACACGGCCGTGTAAATCTATGTAAAGCCAAAATCTTCATTTCTTTGATATCTTGCTCCTCGGTGCTCCGCAAGTCCCGAAATTTTGTCTGCAACTCTTATTTACCTCCTCCAACAAGATCCTACCTCCAAAAGTCCCTAAAATATCACAAAAGTATGTGAATGAAATTGCCTCATGAAAAATCCCGAAAAACATGCAAAATGCATGAGTTTAAGCCTATATGCAATGTACTTTTATGAAATAAAGCTACAAAATGGGTACATGAAATGCACCTAACAAATCTCCTCAAGCTTAAACCTTTCTTGTCCTCAAGAAAGAACAATAAAATTTAAACCGGAGAAAATAAAATAAAAGAGAAGAAAAGAAAATCAAAGTTAAACTTTTTTTTGAAACTTGATGCAAGACTTTGGCCACTCCCTAATACAACTCAACAGAATCAAAGATCACAACACTAATTCCCTTTCAATATCAACAAGTCAATTCTTGGAACAAATTATGGTCTTACTCTCGTGAAATTATATGTGACAAAACATGCTCAACCATCTTTGTTTCATAAAATATAACAATGCCCGATTCCAGCTATTTGTTGATCAACAACAATCTTTTTCTGAAAAATCTTTTCTAAAAATTCCCTAATATTTATCCAGATTGGTTACAAACTTCAAACCACTTACACCAGTCAAAGTAATTAACATTCAGTCCAATGTCATAAGTTCAAATCCAAGTCCAAGGGAATCTTTTGACAGCCAAGTATTTTTCCTAAACACAATATTCAATTAAACTATAAACACAATTATATACAAACTTCTTAATTATATTTTTTACAAATAAAGCTCATGGCTTTCTTTGAAATCCGTGTAACGGGCTTCCAACCAACACATCCAAATCAAATGACCTTAGTGTGCTAGATTTAAAGAGATCCCTCGGGTTTACTTGCCCGAACCTCAAAGGCCACAGATTAGCTTTATTTGCTATTATTAAGTTCATGACTTTCTATGGAACCCATGTAACGAATTTTCAACTCAATCAGTCCCAAACAATTTAGCTTTAGGCGATTAGATGTAAAACACCCCTCAGAGTTTACTTGTTCGAATCCCAAAGCTCACAGATTAACTTAATAATAGTTTTTTTTTTTTTTTTTTTTTTTTAAGTAACACAAATACAAATAACTAAGTTAACACATAACACTCTTATTAATTAATTAATTAATTTGGCCAATTTCTTTATATTTTCGTCCTTGACTTTTCTATTGTGGGACATCTCACGGTCTATTACCGTGACGACTTCTAAGACATTTTTCAGGGGACTAAAGGTTAATATGCAAAGACCCGTAAGTATAGTTGAAAGCTATGTCCCCAAGCAGGGTATATAAAAGGGAATGAGTAGAAATGACTTTTTAGAGCGTTGGAAGGCTCGGGACATTGAAATTTTGCATTCTTTTTTTTTTGGCATTTTAAGTTCAATTGAGCACTTACTACTCATAAGACCAGTCATATGTCCCAAAGAATCGACTCATACCTGCTGTTATGCTCAAATGTTGACAATCTTCTCACTTTCTGTTTTGCACAAGTAGCTTCGGGAGGTGTGTTCGTGTGCGATTAACTTGCTTTTAGATTTTCAATAAAAAGAGCAAGGCTAATCTCAAGGCACATGACTCATTTACCAGCTCAACTGTTTCGAAAAGATTCGGTTGCTTGGGATTGGATCAATTGTTTTTTTTTTCAAAGAATGCAATGCAAAAATTTGGATGCAAAGAAAATAATAAAAATTAGAATAGAAAGAAAATCTTTTTGGTTTTTGAAAAATTTTCTATGCAGAAAAATGAACAAGAAAATAAAAATTAATGCAATATGTACAAAATTAATGCAACCTACATGCAACGGAATTTATGCATGGATGGATGCCCCTCCCCAAGCTTAAAATATAGCATCGTCCTCGATGCTTGGAGAGAGGCATAGTCGGCCTATTAAGAGTCGGATGGTGGAGGATGGTTGCTGATTTGGGAACGGGTCTAAAACATTCACAAATGCACACCAATTGAATTTTAAGTAAAATATGAACGATTAAAGATATGGAAAGAATTTACCAAATCTTTCTTGGTGTCTCACAATTGTGGTGTGAACCTCCTCTTCATCCTCCCCAAGCTATCCGTGAAGTATTTTTGGAGCCGGAGATTCATTTTCTAGGCATAAAAAATAAGTTTAAAACCATTTGGGACATTAAAAAAAATTGAAATTTACCAAAGACTAAAAAGTTTTAAAAGAAAGAAAAAAAAACTCCGGGTTGCCTCCCGGTTAGCTGCTCTTGTTTTAAGTCATTGGCTCGACTTGGCCCCTGAATGTGCTTTGTTCTAAGTAGGTGGGCCTTTACAACACATTAACCTTCTCGCCACTTCCTTCAATTGAAAACTTATCTTCTACCTGACTTTTTTTTCTTTTTTTTTAAAGCACCTGCTCATAAAATGCTTGGCATAAACAATTAGTAACACCGTGTCCCCGGCAACGGCGCCAATTTGTTAGGCGTGTCAAACCCAACAAATAAAGGGTACAAATGACTCCTTAAACACTACTACTATGCACTAAAAACGTAGTACAAGGTAAGTAGGGTCGATCCACAGAGACACGGGACAAGTGTTTATACCTTTTTGCGTAAGGTACAAAAATGGTCACAGAATGGGGGGAATTTATAAGCAATGATTTAAACTATAGAATAAAGCAATAAGTAAATGATTGATTAAGTGAAATAAGTTCAAGATTTGTAAGTACTCCAACTCTATGCAAGACAAATTAGCAATGTGATTCCATGGATGACAAGATATTTGTTTAATTCTATCTAAGTTGGTACTTGAAAGTGTTAACAAGCTCTAACACTTCCCATTCACCACAATAATTAACCAAAACAAGCTCTTTGATTAATCCTAACCTTACCAATCTAATCTAAACAAACTCTTAGAATTAGGTTGAAAGATTGCATTAAACTTTATGTGAATGTTCCCAACAACACTCAATACTCCTCATAAGCTCGGGAGCATAAGAATGTGTGAATAAGATTTACACTAAATTCATTCAATAGAAATCAGTTTAGTGCTTGTTACCTAGTCCAATTTACAAAACAATTACGGATTTTGCAATTAGATAACTTGAATGATCTAACCCTAATTCAAATGGCCAATAAGAATCACAATTAGAATCAAACATTCGATTGAAACAAAATCAAATTCACTAGATAGAAAATTGAAAGAAAACATCAAGTCATATGATTGAAATCACAACTAGAAGTCAAGACATAAAGTTGGAGAATCTAGGGTTCTAGCCACTCATGACTAGAACAAGATCACAAATCTAGAAAATGAAATTAAAGTTCTTACAAAATGAAATCAAATGTTCCCAAGTGTTAATCAACTTCAAAATCCTCAAGAAAATCGCCTTCTCTACTCCAAAAGTCGACCCCCCCAAAGTAAAAAGTCGGTTCCCCCACTTTAAAAATGGTGAAAAACTGCTTTAAAACCCGCATTTACGTTTACACGGCCCGTGTAAATTAACACTGTCATTTACACGGCCCGCGTAAACGCAAAAATATACTGTGCAGAAATCTACGTTTACACGGCCCGTGTAAACGCAAGGCTTGCATTTACACGGCCGTGTAAATCTCTGTAAAGCCAAAATCTTCATTTCTTTGATATCTTGCTCCTCGGTGCTCCGCAAGTCCCGAAATTTTGTCCGCAACTCTTATTTACCTCCTCCAACAAGATCCTACCTCCAAAAGTCCCTAAAATATCACAAAAGTATGTGAATGAAATTACCTCATGAAAAATCCCGAAAAACATGCAAAATGCATGAGTTTAAGCCTATATGCAATGTACTTTTATGAAATAAAGCTACAAAATGGGTACATGAAATGCACCTAACAGTGAACTTCCCTGAGGAGCTAGCTATTGATATCATACTACACTCCTTACCTCCATGTTATGATCAGTTCCGTATGACCTATCATATAAACAAGGAGGAGGTCACACTTAGCAAACTTCAAGGACTTTTGAGGACAGCCGAAACTGGTCTCAAAGGTAAATCGGTTGTATCTACTCCTACCGCAGCCCCTATTCTGGAAATAGAGCAAGGTAAAGGGAAAAAGAGGAAGGCCTCTTCGAAGGGTACCAAGGGAAAGTCTCTTGATGGATCCTCTTCGAGTGGAACCAAGGTTGGTTTTGCTACTCCCTCTACCAACCCGAAGGATGCTCAATGCTTCTACTGTCAGGAAAAGGGGCATTGGAAATGAAGCTGCCCCAAGTACTTGCAGGATGTTATGGATGGGAAAGTAAAACCCACCCATGCAAGTATTTACACTATATTGTCTAATAACTCACCACATACTAATTCTTGGGTCCTTGATACAGGGTGTCGAATTCACATATGTTCTGATTTGTAGGGCCTAAAAAGAAGTGAGGATGTGGAGCACGGGAAAATAAACTTGATCATGGGGAATAGGAAAGCTTCACCTGTCACCAAGATTGGAGTTTATTCTTTATTGTTGAGTTGTGGGTTAATATTAGATTTGAGTAAATGTTGTTACTCGTCTGAAATGGCGAGAAATATTATTTCTTTTCATGGTTTGTACAAACAAGGATTTACTTTTTCATTTGATAATGAATGTGGTGGTATTAATGCTTTCTATAATGGTGTTCTTTATTTTAAAGCATTACCTTGTGATGGTGTATATGAAACTGTGTCGGTAGTAGACAACTTAGGAAATAATGTTTGGCATATTGATTCTTCCACTAGTTTGGATAAGGCATCCTTGTGGCATTGTCGCCTTGGACATGTTAACAGGAAGCGCATAGGCCAACCCCAAAAGGTTGGAGTCTTGGATTCATTTGACTTAAGTTCAGATGATAGTTGCGAATCTTGTTTACTTGGAAAAATGACTAAGTCACCCTTCACTGGTACTTGTGAAAGGGGTGAGGATTTGTTGGATATCATACACACCGATGTATGTGGGCCCTTCAGAATCGCCACAAGGGATGTTAACCGCTTCTATGTGACTTTTACTGATGATTACAGTAGATATGGTGATGTCTACTTAATCAAGCATAAGTCAGAAACCTTTGAGAAATTCAAAGAGTTTAAACAGGAAGTGGAGAATCAGTTGGGCAGGAAGATAAAGATGCCCCGATCCGATCGAGGTGGAGAGTATCTTAGTATCGAGTTCCTTGACTATCTTAAGGAATGTGAAATTGTTTCACAATTGACACCTCCGAGGACACCACAGCTGAATGGTGTGGTTGAGAGGCATAATTGGACCTTGTTGGACATGGTTCATTCCATGATGAGTCGAGCTTCATTACTAATCTCATTCTGGGGGTATGCCTTAGAGACTGTCGCCCATATCGTTAATCTAGTCCCTACCAAAAAGGTTTCCAAAACACCTCACGAGATGTGGATTGGGAAAGTTCCCAATTTAGACCACATCAAGATTTGGGGTTGAGAGGCTTTCGTGAGGCGTGAGACTCATGAAAAGCTTGAACCTCAAAGTGAGAGGTGTATTTTCATCGGCTACCCACAGAAATCCTTTGGTTACCTCTTCTACAGACCTAGTGAAAATGTGGTCTTTATAGAAAGGAGAGGAGTCTTTCATGAGAGAGAATTCATAAGCCAAGGAAACAGTGGGAGGCAAATTGACCTTGAATAACTTCAAGAGTCAAGCAGTGAAGGAACCTCAAACACTAGCAATCAACCTGAGGAGGAAACTCATGTTGAGCCGATTGATGAGTCCGTACCTCTGAGGCGTTCCACAAGAGTTAGGAATCCACCTGAGCATTACTATGGTTTCCATATTCCTTCGGATGGTGATGCATTTATCAGTGATAGTACACTGGTAAATTTGGATGAGCCTAACAACTTTAAGGAAGCCATGGCAGGCCCTGAGTCCGCCAAATGGAAAGAGGCTATGGACAGCGAGATTCATTCCATGTATGACAATCAAGTTTGGAACTTGGTTGACAATGTACCGGGTCGTAAGACAGTCGCGTGCAAATGGATCTTCAAGAAGAAGACCGACATGGATGGGAATGTACACACTTATAAGGCGCGACTAGTTGTGAAGGGTTTTACTCAAACTCTGGGAGTTGATTATGATGAAACCTGTTGGATTAATGTCTAAGTCTATAACTATATTTGGTATGTACTTGACCCGACCCGGCATGGTCCATTTGGGTTGCACTTCACCGGCACAATTTATATGGATAGTCTTTTGAGAATAGTATATTTATGATTTATATTAATATATTATAAGTTCTAATATATTAATATGGAATCATATTATTTAATTAGTATTGATCAAGAATTAATTTAGAATTAATTAAGTGATCAAAAAGAACTAATTAAATATGGACTCTTATATATATGGAATGGGCCAAGTTCATTTAGGTTGGGCTAAGCTTTCATGGATGGTCCATGGAGCTTTTAACCCATGGATCCTATGTAAATGAAAGATCATGGGTATTAGGGTTTACATGGATGTAACCCTAATCCTCCATAATATATAAAGGGGTCCTTGGCTCACAAAATTGGCACAAGTGTGTGAAAATAAGAGTGGGCCGATTTTAGTGTGCATACATATTCTCTCAAGTTCTTCCAAGGTGTTTTGGTGATTTGTGATTCCATTTGAGGCTTCCACACTATTGGGGCTAAGCTCTTAAAGCTTGAAGACATCAAGCTACATCAAAAGGTATGTCATCTAACTAGAACTTTGTAGTATAGGTGCTTCATAATATGCTAGTTAGGATGAAACCTTGGAATAGTTAATATTTGCATGTATAATAGAGAAAACATAGATCCAAGGTTTATAGGGTTGCATGTACACCATAGGAGTGTTAGAATGCTCAAAACCCAAAAGTGGTATCAGAGCCTAGTTGTTTTCTGTTATATTGATGCAAATGTTTTATTTTCAAGTTGAAAAAAAATGGAAAAAAAAACATGACGTTTGTCAAATTTTAAGATAATTACTTGTTTTGTGAAAAACGAATTATTTGTAAAATTTGAATCATTTGTTATATGAGTTGAATTAGGTCAAATTTAGTAAAAGATAAAATGATATGATTATTTTATTAGTTTTAAAAGTTTGATCTAAATGTTTTAAGGAGTTACATATTTTGTCATAAAATTTTGGAGCTCAAAAGTTTTTTTTAAAGTTGTGATCTTAAGGGTTTTTGAAACTTCCATAAGTTATGGATATGAAAGTTTTTTTTGAAAAAAAATTTGATTCAAAGTTTTTATGGAGTTACAAAATTTGGTGTTAATGTTTTAAAGAATTCCATAACTTGTTCTTAAGTTATGGAACATAGAAAGTTTCATCATAAAACACCATTAATTCCATAAGTTATGGAATCCAAAGGTTTTCAAGAATTACAAAACTTGCCCTCAAGTTTTGGAATTTGAGAAAAGTTTTTTATGAAAAAAAGAATTGAATTCTAAAACTCTTGGGTTCATAACTTAAACAATTAATTAAATGGTTTTAATTTTGAGTTTAATAATTGGAATTATGATGTTTTGTTGAATAGTTCAAATTAACTCTTATGGACTTTATTAATAGTTAATTAAAGCGTTTAGTTAAAAGAGTATTATTAAATCCATAAATATATGGTTTGAGTTTAATTAAATTAAAAGTCTAGTTTAATTAATAGATTAAACCATCAAATATTTTAAATGTCTAAAATACACCCTTATACTATTAATATATTATATGTATAAGAGCAAGTCGTCCTACCATTAGTAGGCCTCATTCACGAAGCCGGTCTATAAGGGGGGGTATAAGGTTGTTGCCTATAAAATGGCAGCTTAATGGGTGTCCACTCTCACCCACCGCTTCCTTGACTGGTGGAGGGTTGTTAGCCGAACAAGTAGGACAAAGGACTATAATTCTCCCTTCATTAAAAGTATTAATGATAAATACTAAGTAACTAAACCTTTTATTAATTCCCAATCTTAGTTACTTAGGAAAATGTGAATAAGGTGCTAATCCATGAAATTACACTTTGCACTTTGTTTAAACCGTTAGTGGAGCGTGTGTGGTTAACCGGCACACTAACCTGGATTTAACAAAGTAGGCAAAGGGTAACTTAATATTTATCATAGTATCGGTGGAGCTCGTGTGGTTAACCGGCACATCGATTGAGGGGTAAATATTAAGGGTACCAAGTATATTTGCATGGTTACTTCACACCTTGTTTTGTGATCCTCGGCATCCCAGTCACAAAACCTGAAGGGCACACTCGAGATTGAAACATGCCATTGAAAAGTTCAATGAATCTCAAAAGATCTAGGAGTTTCAAATCCAAGTAAAAACCTAATTAAATTATTTCGTTTTTCATGGTGGAAATTGGTAAATCGTCATTTACCTACCTTCAACTATTTTATAACTCGGATTACGGCATCCCTCTTCCAGTTATAAATAGGTTGTTGGATCCTAGCCTTAATATTTCATATTGGGTGTTATATTAAGGACTTTAGATCAACTATCTTGAATATCTCCCAAAAGATGTCGACTTCAGACATCTATGATCTTCCCAAATCTCTTGGAACTTTACTTCCTCCACCTCCTCCAATTATTCTCCCTAACCCACAAGTTCAAGGTCACTCAAGCCCTAATGGCAAGAAATGTCTATGTGTGATCACATCTTAGAGATGAAGTCACATATTGACAAGCCGGGAGAGTTGGGTTTCAAAGTCTTGAGAAAGTTGGATGTTTAATCACTTTCTAAGTCACATAGTGAGTTCCTTTGGGACTACTATGATACAGACTATGACATGAACCTTAATGACCATATCTATTTGCTTGGTGCTGCTGAATCAGCAATGATTTGGAACGATAGTGAAGCAAATTTGATTAGAATATCAACTTCCCAAAAAACTTTATGGACAGTGACAATGGTGACACTGGAAATCCAGAAAAAGCATTCTCTTCCCAATGGAAAGGGATTGGCCATAGTCAACCCGGTTGACCAAATGGTAAAGAGAAAGGCTAAGTCTGAGATAGTCCCATTACCAAAGGGTCCATATGTTTATTTTGCCAAAGGAAGGGGCGTTGATTGCAAAGCTGCCAAATTTACCTAAGGATGTTAAAGTCAATAAATTTGACTCTACATCAGGTAGAGCCCATTATCTAACTCTGTTAAGTTCTATTCTGAGATCCTCATTACATGATGTGACTGGGTCACATGTTGATGTTTTAAGAATCAAAGAACAGAGAGAAATCTTAAAGGAAGTATATGCTGATTCTGATCGCGAAGGTGGATTTCGATCGCATCAGAATTTTGAGCAGTTGCTTAAGAAGTTATGATATATTGCTAAGGAATAGATAACAACAATTTTCCATGTGGATTTTAAGGATAAGTTTTTCCGCAAAGTTTTAAAATAAAAGAAAATTGTTTAATTTTATTTATTTGAAGTATCCTTACAATGGCATTTGTGGAAAATTGTTGCTTATATGATTCCACTGACAGCAATATTGGAAAATGGATTTGATTCTTTCATTTGTGGTAGTGTCTAAATTTACCAAATCAGGAAAGTTCCTCATCGCCCAAGTTTCAATTGGATGAAAACTTGGAATTATGCAAGTTGAATAGTATGATGAATGAGAACTTTCAAGCATTGGAAAATCAAGACTAATTACTTGTTCACATGGATGTGTGAATCAAGTGAAGGACTAAAGGGATCGAGTACACATTCTTGTGCACTGGTCATGTCCACCACAAAGCTCGTTAAGACTATTTGATTTACTAAAGTTTAGTAAATATGGTTATACTTACAAGTTTAAGTATAATTCTGAAACATTGGAAAAGTCTTAATGTATGGCAGAACGAATGGGAAGAATCAAATTAGGCAGAAAGATAAAAGTTTCTCAAATCTAAAAAGATGGGAGAGTACTTTAGTATCATGTTTGTGATCATCTTAATGATTTAGAAATCATATCACAATTAGTCCTCTAAAGGTCATCTTAGTGCATTCTTATGACTAAGAAGAGGAGTCATAAATTGTTGAAATGGTTAGATCAGGAAGATGAGTCATACTTCGTTCCAAAACAATTCTTAGATTCATACTCCAAGATTGTAACTTGAGTGACATATCTTAAAGAAAGGTTTAAAACACTTGTCAAATGTAAGAGTAAAAGTGTCCTACTCTTGTACATTTGAAATTGGTAAGTTGTGATGTTTTGGATAAAACAAAGACCAACTAAGGCCAATTGTGTGAAGTGTTTGTCTTGATAAAGAATCTGCACTATCTCTTGAATATTTGGCAAGATAGTCTTATATGTCAAGAGGATAGTGGGAGTCTTAAAGATCCTAAAAAGAATTTCAAGAACTAATCAAGAATAAAACCTGAGGTTCTTCACTAGCACACGACTTGAGGTTTATAACCTATCGTGTTGACATATTCTATGCCCATTCCAGTTAAAGTTGGCTTTGCATAGGATTCTGAAAAATTCTCAATTGGTTGCATAACAACTTGGAAGCAATGGCAGGCCCTGTACTGCCAGGTGGCAAGAAGTTAAGATTGCATAAGTTCAGTCCATATGAGTTTGGATTTGTCATTATCCTTGTCTTGTGACTATCGTTTTGACGATTCACATGGATAAGAACACATACACCATAAAATCTAAGGGTCATAAGGTTTCTCTCCGATTCATGAAAATGATGGTGAAGAAACACTTCCACCAAGTAGATTTGAAGCAGATGGCAAAAGGTCTAAACAATTGAGACTATGATTACGGCATCCCTTTTCATAGTTCTGAAATTGTTTAGACACACATGCATGCTATCTAAGGAAAGGTGTATGATTTTGATAAAGTTTTATCAAAGCATCTCATATCAGAAATCTGAACTTTGGTAAGAAAGTCAATAAAGTATTGATTTCTAGAAGTCCAGCTGATTTCTGAGTACATGTCAAAGCTAGTGGGAGCATAAGTGTTATGCCAATAATCATCATGTTAGTGGGAGCATGATAATTATTGTTAGTGTTGCAAGTTAGCAATGTTAATTATAGAAAACAAAAGTTTCAATTCGTGAGGCTGCAGGGATTGAAAAAGTTGTTTTGCTATAATTAAGGGAGAGGATATACTTCATTTCAGTTCTAAAGGCTTAGATTGAGACCGTAATCATCTTTAGTCAAGAATATATATATATATATATATATATATATATATATATATATATATATATATATATGAATTTCATGTTGGATTGGTTCAACTTAAGGAAATTCTATATATTGCGTTCTCAAAATTCGATTATGATTACGGCATCCCTCTTCATAGTCAAATTTTGAAAACATGGCAAATAAAAATATTGTAGCAAAAGACTGGTCTAGAATCATGTCTTTATGTGAGACATCATGAATCGTGTACCATTTGCTTTGGGTACAGGATCGATTGCATGTGCTATAATATTTGTCATTTCTAAATTTTTCCAAATGCCCAGAGGCATTAAGAAGGGAAAAGGTCTAAAATTGGATATGACTAAAACGATTAAGCAATTGTCGAGGACAATCTGAGGTTTACCAAAGATTGGTTGCTCAGGGACAGTTGGAAGTATAGTGCTAATTTTGGAAGGACCATATTGACATATTCTGAAAAGAGGCATCTCTTGTTCAGAAGTGATAGTCAAAATGAGAATATGGAGTTGTCTCCATAGGTGGAAGTTATCTGTTTAAGATTAGAAAACTTAATGCAAGAAGCATGTCCAAAGCAATGTACTTTGAATATGAGACTTAGTTTCCATGGAGTTGATCTCCATTGGAATACCTTATAATGACTGTTGACAAGTCTTTGTGACTTTGTACATATTCATTACAGGAGGGTCAGTGCATATAAGTTTAAAATCTAAACAGTTTTCGATAAATGATAGGAATTTGAAATTCTCACATTTTTCGATAAGGATTTGGGAGTGTGAAATTAGAATCATTGAAATTATGTTCAATTGGTTTATTTCACAAAGTAAGGATCATAGACAAACATAGAGTGCATACTTGGTGTATGGCAAAGCTATTGTTTAGAAAAACATAGTGTACATGCTTGGAGCATGGGACAACTAGTGTTTTTAATTCAGGTATAAAGTTCATAAAACCGAAACAATGAAATAATGAGTAATCAGTATGGTGATAAATAAAAGTGGTCTATTTATATTCATAGGGTTTGATACCATATTTGATTCATTTATTCTTGTGTTTCATTTTGCATGTTTTGACTTCCAGAATAAACTAGGTCATTCTTCCTGAATGACTAAGTTATTCAAACTATCCACAGTCGGTCATATGTTGGAAGTAGATATGAATCAAGATTGTCATGGGTTGGCTTGTAGAGGTCTAAGATGTTGGACAAAGCGGTGCTACAATACTCATGAGTGCTCATAAGTTCTGAGTATTGGATTCAACCCACGCTCATTTGAATCACTTCATGGATTTTATCACAAGTGATCATGAGACGATAATATGTTATATTCTTAAAACCTAGAGATATGAGTTGTTACTATGAGTTGGTTATACATTGATTGCAGGAAAACGCATTGGTAACTCGATGTTATAAAACGTGTCTTTGTGTATGATTCAACAAGTAGTAGAACAAGCCATATGAGTCGAAGTTTATCCATTCCTTTTACCTTCGGGATAAAAGCGATATCTGTGGGCCCCTCGATGATTTAGCGATGACACATGTGAGTGCTTGGCCAAGTCAGGACTGATTTGATTTGTTCAATCAGTCAGTCATCATAAATCGGAAATCGGGAAACAACAAATGGATAGAGAGAATGATTGATAATCCATGTCTCAGTCCATATGATATCTAGAATGGAGGAATATATGATCCCTTATCTAATGGACAAGTCATTGACAAAGGTCAGAGTTCATCGGCAAGGTCAGAGTTCGACAGTGGCTTTAAGAGCTACGATTGCCAGTTAGGTTTTGAAGTCATACTCAATAATAGTTTTAGACTTATCCAAGTGGGAGACTGTTGGATTAATGTCTAAGTCCATAACTATATTTGGTATGTACTTGACCCGACCCGGCATGGTCCATTTGGGTTGCACTTCACCGGCACAATTTATATGGATAGTCTTTTGAGAATAGTATATTTATGATTTATATTAATATATTATAAGTTGTAATATATTAATATGGAATCATATTATTTAATTAGTATTGATCAAGAATTAATTTAGAATTAATTAAGTGATCAAAAAGAACTAATTAAATATGGACTCTTATATATATGGAATGGGCCAAGTTCATTTAGGTTGGGCTAAGCTTTCATGGATGGTCCATGGAGCTTTTAACCCATGGATCCTATGTAAATGAAAGGTCATGGGTATTAGGGTTTACATGGATGTAACCCTAATCCTCCATAATATATAAAGGGGTCCTTGGCTCACAAAATTGGCACAAGTGTGTGAAAATAAGAGTGGGCCGATTTTAGTGTGCATACATATTCTCTCAAGTTCTTCCAAGGTGTTTTGGTGATTTGTGATTCCATTTGAGGCTTCCACACTATTGGGGCTAAGCTCTTAAAGCTTGAAGACATCAAGCTACATCAAAAGGTATGTTATCTAACTAGAACTTTGTAGTATAGGTGCTTCATAATATGCTAGTTAGGATGAAACCTTGGAATAGTTAATATTTGCATGTATAATAGAGAAAACATAGATCCAAGGTTTATAGGGTTGCATGTACACCATAGTAGTGTTAGAATGCTCAAAACCCAAAAAAACCTTCTCACCAGTAGCGAAGATTAAGTCTATTTGGGTTATGCTAGCGATTGCTGCATTTCATGATTATGAAATATGGCAAATGGATGTCAAAACCGCTTTCCTTAATGGGAAGTTGGCTGAGGATGTTTACATGAGTCAGCTAGAGGGTTTTGTTAATGGAAAGTACCCTAATAGAGTGTGTAAGCATGAGAAATGCATCTATGGATTGAAACAAGCATCTCGCAGATGGAATCTTTGTTTCGATGAGAAAGTCAAAGAGTTTGGCTTTTCGAGGAGCGAGGATGTGTCCTGTGTATATGTTAAGGCTAGTGGGAGTATAGTTAGCTTTTTAGTATTGTATGTGGGTGACATACTACTCAATGGAAATGACATCCCAACCTTGTAGGAGATTAAGTCCTGGCTTGGGAAGTGTTTCGCTATGAAGGACCTTAGAGAAGCTGCATAAATCCTAGGGATAAGGATATTGAGAGAGACAGGAGTAAGAGACTAATTGGACTTAGTCAAAGTACCTACTTGGATAAGGTGCTGAAAAGATTCAACATGCAGAATTCTAAGATAGGTGACTTACCGATCTAGAGTAACGCCAAACTGAGTAGGACTCAGAGCCCGAGTACAGAGGCTGAGATAGCTGAGATGAGTCGAGTACCATATGCTTCCGCTGTAGGCTCGATCATGTATGCTATGACTTGTACTTGCCCTGATGTGGCCTTTGCTTAGAGAATGGTCAGCAGATATCAGGGGAATCCTGGCAAGGCTCACTGGACTGCGGTGAAGAACATTCTCAAGTACCTGCGGAGGACTAGGGACTGGGCCCTTACCCTTGGTGGGAGTAATGACTTGAGAGTAGTGGGGTATAGTGATGCTAGCTTTCAGACTGATAGGGATAATTTCCGCTCTCAGTCGGGCTGGGTCTTTACCCTAAATAGAGGAGCAATTACTTTGAAAAGTTCCAAACAGGAGACAGTAGCTGATTCAACTTGCGAATCAGAGTACATAGTAGCAAGCGAGGTGGCGAAGGAGGGGATATGGCTGAAGAACTTCATTGGAGACCTTGGAGTTGTACCAGCTATAAAGGAGCCTATGGAGATTTTCTGTGATAACGAGAGTGCAGTTGCCTTAGGCAAGGAACCAAGGGATCACGGCAGATCCAGGCACATCGACAGAAAATACCACTTCATTAGACATCGAATAGAAGAAGGACTCCTCGTGGCAAAGAGGGTATCATCAGATGAGAACCCAGCAGATCCCCTCACAAAGGGACTGTGTAGGGTTAAGCATTTACAGCATGCGAGGCACATCGGGCTGAAGGATGATATTAGTTTTAGTACTTAGATAGCTTTCGAAACTTGTAATAGTTGAAATGTAATTGACATTTGATGTTTAAATAAAAGGTGTATTTATTTACTAGTATGGTACTGTCTTGTGTCAATCATTTACTATTGTTTCAGTTTGCATGTTTTGACTTCCAGAATAATTATGTTATGGTATATCATATTATTCAAAATTGTCCACAGTCGATCATACTTTGGAAGTAGGTATTGAAAGAAGACTGTCACGAATTAGGTTTGTAGATTTGTCTGAATTGTATTAGACATAGCAATTGTTGCTACAACATTCATGAGTTCTCATAAGTTCTGAGTATTGGATTCAACTCACGCTCACTTGTATCACTTCATGGAATTTATCTCGAGTGATCGTGAGATGGTAATATCATATAAGTCTTCAAACCAAGAGATATGAGTTGTTGACTATGAGTTGGTTGTACATTGATAGTACGAAAACGCATCAGTAACTTGATGTTATAAAACGTGCTGTTGTGTATAATTTGATGATTAGTTAGTACAAGCATATGAGTTGAATTTTATTTGTTCCTTTTAGTCCTTGGAGGATTAAAAGCGATATCTTGGGCCCCTCGATGATTTCTTTGACTTATGTGTCGGGCCCGGTCAGAACTGAATTGATGTGTTCAATTAAGTTCTATGTCAAATCAATCGGAAATCGGGAAACAAACTGCTGGACAATAAGTACGACGTTGTTCCATGTATTTGTCCGATTGATATCTTGAACAGAGGATTATATGATCACTTATCTTAAATGGCGCATCATCTTAGTTCCGCGAGACTTTGAAAGAGCTACGATTACTGGTCGGATCCTGAAGTCATACCTGTAACTATAGTTATTAGACTTATCCAAGTGGGAGACTGTTGGATAAGGTGTCTAAGTCCATAACTATATTTAGTATGTACTTGACCCGATTTAGCATGGTCCATTTGGGTTGCATGGCATCACAACAATTGGATAGACAAAATGAGAAAAGGACACTTATGATTTGTTAATATATTATAAGCTCTAATATATTAATATGAAATCACATTATTTAATTAGTATTGATCAAGAATTAATTTGGAATTAATTTTGTGATCAAAAGAGACTAATTAAATATATGAGGATTGATTATGTAAATCATTCATTCTTATATAGTGGGCTTATGATCCATGATTCACTAGATTGGGCTAGGACCCATTGGGTGCTCCATGGATGCTCCATGGAGGTTAAAACCCATGGATCATGGGGGAAATGAAAAGCCATGCACATTAGGGTTTACATGGTGTAACCCTACATGTGACACACTATATAAAGGACCTCATATGGAGCAAAATCGGCAACTAAGACAAAAGGGTGAGGGCTAGACGAATTTGTGCTCAAGTGTACTTCTCCAAGTTATTCCAAGAGTTGTGGTGTTGTGTGAAGCATTTGAGGCATCACATTTAGGGTGCTAGGCTCACAAGGTCTTAAGGAATCCAAGCAACAAGAAAGGTATGTCATTCTACTAGTTTTATATTACAAGTACCCCATAACATGCTAGTTAGGATGAGAACCTTGGAAAATCAAATTTGCATGTATATTAGAGAAAACATAGATCTAAGGTTTCTAGGGTTGCATGTACATCATAGGAGTGTTAGAATGCTCAAAACCCCTCAATAACTTCTTCTTTTCAACTTTGAATTCGGCGTTCTTTATATCCACATAAAGGTCTTGAAGAGCTCTACACTTCTATATCGATACTTTTGGCTCACCACATGTCCAACTTAAAACCTTAACCCTCGCAAGTGGCCTGACACATAATTTTCCCCAGTCCATCCTCAGTTCCAAATACACAATTCATAGGCCTTGACCCTCTTACCAACAATAACATCTTTTAATAAAGCCCATACCTTACTTCCTTAAAAGCCCCAAAGCCTACACATAACTGAATTACACTCCACGGTCCTGAATCCCAGAACAATCTAAAACAGGGTGTTACTACTCTCCCCCATTTAAATTAGATTTCGTCCTCGAAATCCGTCCTGGTTAAAATATCTGAAATCACGTCGACGCATTCCTCAAGCTCCTTCTAACCACTTCGAAATCAAAATATCTATACCGAGAAGTTGAAAGGCTTATCATAAACCACCGCTGCCAACAAACAACCCAATAACATGAAAATACTCGATCGCAACAACTATCTTTCCTTTCCTAACTGAATGACCAACTTCCGGTGGAAACCAATTAGACCACAAACTCTCAAAACTACATCCACAACCAACTCCACCAAATCACTCCCCGAAACCAGGAGCCCATCCATTCATCTTACGTGTCCCTAGTCCCTGACTAGGAACATTACCAAAACATGTAGAAAGAACACTCAAAACATCCTAATCGTGCGTTTCAACCAATCCCAAATCCGAGAATTTGTCCAAGGGCCTGGAATAGCCACTTGACTTCCTGACAAGTGGTCACTAACCCACTGCTCCCATGGGCGTAATAATGGTCAAACCAAAAATCCCACGCAAAATTGCAATTGATCATTAGCTCAAGTGCACGACCACTTGACAAATCATTCGAGACATAACAACGAACTTCATGACCCGAAGTTCCAGATCCAAGACCCACATTGGTAACCAACCCTAATAGCAACCCACAATTATGGCACTCAACCAACGACTTTCGATGAACAACTAATACATCCAACAAAACAACAATCACAATTCGCATGATCCAACCCAGCTAGCAACTGAGTCCCTCGGCTCCCTAAACCGTCCTAACACCCAACCATGCCAAAATGGCTGACAATATGAGACCCAAGAGTCTCCATCAGATGAACATCGGGTCTTACCCATATAAATCATACAATCATTGGTTTGCGATACATCATGAAATTTGCTATGCACTACACAATAAACTCACGGTACTAAACAGATCTTACCGACACCACATCCATAGCCTGAAGAATAGCGAACAGCCCTACAGGTACCTAAAGATACCCAACCAACAGTCCACCGACTTGTAGGAACCTAAACAACATCCCTCTCAATGCTATCCGAACACAACATGGGCCATACTGTTCTATCATTCACAATTCCTTACACAACACAGACTGATATCAACGTAAAACTAGACGAAAGCATGGTCGCACCCAACCAAAGGAGGAGATAGACAATCATACTCTTGTCCCGATTTGAAGGTTATAACCCAAATGATCACCATGACAACAATACTAATCAATAGGTCTCAAGTTATCTTACTCAGTCCACTTGTACCCATCCTGTCCATAATCAAGGCACTACTACAATGTATGCCCCCGAGGGGTGACACATACCCAACCATGGATCTACTGCATCCTCCCGTCCTTACAACCTTACCCAAAGGGTGAGGTGCTAATATATTTAACGAAATGATGAACCTCAGTTGTTAACAAAAACATCCTTATGAACGATCGATACAATATCCCACACCCAGATTGAAACTAAACAGATTCCACCAATTCATAACTAGCTCGAGAAAACTCTCAAGGTGATCTAGAAATGCTACCAAAACCTGACCCTGCTATGCAACAAAATTCCACACCATAATTGAGGGTAACCATACATAGAAACCAAAGAAAATATAAAACACACGGAACTTGAAGGTAAGACGACACATCCATTAAACTTCAACTGACACAACTTGAAACTTTCAAAGAACCTCCACTCTTGATGATGAACGAAAGGGCCAACAATCGACACTGTATTGACAACTAACCCAATAACCCAATACACTGCTTGCACAATACCCATGTGAGACTAAACATACCAAACGAGTCGAGGAATCCCACAGCACTCAATGCTCAATCTTAGCATCCCAAACGCCTCTTGATCTATTCAGCGTCATTCTAAAAGGAACCACTGGCTACAACAAGCTCCTTATCCAACATCTTCTTGCCGCAAAGACGACTCTTACATTCCAGAAAACATACATCTAATGATAACTTTGTCTACGCCTCTGTCCTGACCAAATCCTGTAATGAAGTTTCACGTACCCGAGCCGTAAATCCCTACGACCCATTCTGCTGAAATCATGAACTCAACCATAGCAATGATCCTCAACCAAAATAGTCGGTTCTCCCCCACTTAGGGTTCGAACTAACACCAAATGATGTTGTAGACATACCACGTATCAAACCGGTCTTCCAAATAATGATCAAGAGAACACAAATTTATCCCGGATCTCATATAGACACCTCGAAAACCTCCCAATCATAACCACCTCTAATATCAGAATCCCATGCAGATGCACAAAAAATAATTATGTCCACTCATGACACCAATTCTCCATCTAGAAATAGATGAACTACCACAGGCCTCGCTTAATTCCTCATCAAACAATTTATCGTGAGTGTTACTCATAATTATAAGAAGCATCATTCTCTTAGTCAGGATACATCAGAGACAACAAAACTTGCTCTTGCTGATTCACTTCCCTTGGTTCTTGAAACAATCAACTAGCACTTGACCTAAATAATTTCAAGAAAGCAGACCCTTGATCTCATATCAAAGCAACAGCATCGCAAAACCCTTTTGTGCATTCTTACGCGACCATACTCGTCGACAAGAAAACCACAATCTTCTAGACTCATGTCGGGACTAGATCCCATCCCTGAAAATCATATCACCACTCTCTATTTCATCCGATCACGGAAAGCTAGAAGTACATAACCCATGACGATGATAGAGACATCCCAATCCATCTGCCAATCACTTAATCTCCGGCTGCAATCCTCAAGCCATTCTTCACACTCGCTTCCTTATTGAGTCCCAGGACTCAACTGTCACTACTTGATCAAGGCCCTCCAAACCTCGGATTCAACTACCTTCCATGTCTCTGCACCATTGAAACCCAACAGACATGGCCAATGACGCGTGTACAATCATCTGACCCATCCTTAACCTGGAAGATCATACCCGATAAACCGATAAAGGAAAAAATACACAATAAGGAATCATGGTGCCAAACCATGCCTCCTTCCTTAACCAGTTCCTTAGAATCCACCAAATTTTACTCGAGTCGAATATGGATCCCGTGCTTCTAGTAGTACAAATACTACCTTCCACACCTATCCATACTTTCCTCAAGAATCATCCTGGGTCCTCTAAGTAACCACTCCTATCCACATATGTCCTATCCATTCTTATACACCCATTTTCAAATAAATACCCATTGCTAAACAGCATAGGCCAACCCACTACAGTACATCCTAGGCTCTCCTAGGTTCCCAACCTCACCCTGCCATCAGCTGCTGAAGAGCTCCCAATAATGTCAGTTAACTACTTCATGAATACAATCACATGCGTCAAAGATTAGATAATCCTACAAGTGAAAGACTCATCCCTATAACGGTTAGACTCAAACGAGAGTTGCGCAGTAGGGTCCAATCCGTCACTCTGAGATTAATTAACATATGCCACATGTGACTTTAAATATTCACATAATAGTTAACTCACATCATCATGAGTCCCACAAAGCACAAAGCAAGAAACATTCGTGCAGTAACACTCCAAGTCATAGCCAAACAGAGGACATCTCAATCTCACTTCCTACCAAGAAAGATTTCAAATCTAGCATAACATCCAATTCCTCTTAGGCTACAAGGCATCACATATCAGGCCAATCCATCCACCAAACATTTCTGCAACTGAGAGACTTGAAACACGCTATGGGTCTAACCAAACAACTCGGGAAAATCCAGGTGATAAGCAACCCGGCCCACCCAGACCAAAACCCTGAAAAGGACTGATGTACCTGGGGCAACACCACACTACTCCCCGCCTTCAGCTGCATAAGGA
Source organism: Lactuca virosa (assembly GCF_052849685.1). Classification (NCBI taxonomy): domain Eukaryota; kingdom Viridiplantae; phylum Streptophyta; class Magnoliopsida; order Asterales; family Asteraceae; genus Lactuca; species Lactuca virosa. Next base: position 206,599,073 of record NC_136430.1, read on the forward strand.
ACTCCCCCTAACATCCTCTAACTAGCTCATGAATACAATTACATATCGCTGACACCCGATAATTCTTCAAATAAAAGGTCTCACACTACAACGGTTGGACTCAAAGAAGAGCTTCGCAATAGAGTTAAAATCTAACCTTCTAAAATTATCTAGTCTCAACAATATGTAACTAAATATACTCGCTCACAAGTTAGCTTAGGTTAACGGAAACTCCTAAAAGCACAAAGCAAGCAGCATTCGAGCATCGAGTAATCAGAACAAACATAACCTAAACAGGCCATCCTATCACCGACTGATCAGTGCTAGCATGCAAGTCTACAAGCTCATATAATAGGCATATAAAGGCATCTCTTCTTTCATTCTACCATGGAATCCTGAGCAGATCCTTATCCATAATCTAGCATGCGATTCACATATTCATAATTCAAAGCATAACATAAACATGTATCGGTATTTAGGGAAAACTTACTTGAGCTCGGTCGATTTCATGCACCACACCCCTTTTCTTTTATTAGAAAACACTTTTTATAAAACATTTATTTTTCAAAAATCTACCAAATCCTCAGTTTGAGTTCAGACACACCCGAGAGTATGTCTGAATCCCTCAAACCAAGGCTCTCATACCAACTTGTAACGTCCCAAAAATTAAGACTAAAATTTTTTATTTAAATTAATAAAACCATTATCCAAAACATTATCATGAAAACCATAGTGCATCAGATTGTATCAGTAAACATCCAAGTACATCCGAGTCATGTAATATGTGGAACAATGTGGTGTGTGCAATGCAGTCATACCGGGCTCTTCCCTTTCGAAACAGAAGTACCTGCAAACAAAAATTGAAAACAATAAGCACAAAGCTTAGTGAGTTCCCCAACATACCACATAAGATACATATCAAACATATAATGGGCCCCGCCCAGCATCGGGGCCCGATAGGTAAACAGGTATGTCAGTCATCAGGCCCCGCCTAGTAAACATGAAAACACATACAACATGCAAAGATCACAAAGATAAATGAAAATAACATTGATAAATAGCATACAATATAATCATCAGGCCCCGCCTAGCATCAGGCCCCGCCCGGTACACATAAAACACATAACACATGGAAGAGTCATACAGACAACTAGCATACTAATCATAATAGACCATGGGCCAACATTGGTGCCTTTGACCCGCTAAACATAGTGAGGAAACTCACCTCGCCGACAAAATCCACAGCTAACAGTTCACACAGCCAATGAACAGGTGCCATACACCTCTTAACAAACCATACAAGGTAAACCCTTAGTCCACCTTATAAAACTAGCAATTTGACCAAAAGTCAATCAACTCCACCAAAAATTAACACTGAAAGTCAACGGTCAAATTCAAATTCAACAGTCAACATTTCCATCAGTTGACACTCACGTCGTAACCAGTCCTTAGTCACGTCATGAGAACACACTCAGCCAGATTCCAACACAACTCGCTTCCACTTAGTCAACTCGGTCCCGGATGATCCACTTAGCATACGTAATGATGTGAACCTTCCTTGGTCACGTTGTGAGATCAGTCAGTCGAAACAATCACATCAAAACCATTTTCAAGTCGTGACACTCCTTGTGTCATGTCGTGAGCCACGTCTGATGCTAAATCTCTTAAGTCCTTAATCCATAAAGTCATCCATTCCAACTTTCCAGAGGGCTTTCATACATCAAAAGCAACATAAAAATATTTGATTTATGGACATCCATGTCTAATGCATGTCCTGAACTTGATTAGGTCAAAATGGAGAAATTGAGATCCAAATCTCATTCATGGGACGAAAATTCAACCAAACCATAGATCTAGCACACCAAACCTCGAAGGGGCCTCATGGATCCATAAAGTTGCCAACTTTATGGAATCTAACCACTCAAACCATCTCCAATGTGAAGAAAAAGACATAAAAGTCGAGATCTAGAAGAATAACACATCAAGGTTGGAAGTTGAGGACTTACCATGGTCCAAGGTATGATCTTTAAGGTGTTAAGGGAGTTTGCTTGCTGGATCTAAGCATCAAGAACATCTTCTTCTTCTTCAAAGCACCAAAATATTCATAAATGGATGGAAGAGGAGATGGAGGCTCAAAATGGTGAAAGGGAGGATAGAGTTTTTCTCAAGATGATCAAGATATGATGGGGGCTCATAAAATTCCCTAAAACACGGAAGTAACCATATATATATATATATATATATATATATATATATATATATATATATATATATATATATATATATATATATATATATATGTTGAAAACCCTAAAAGTCGTGGGCTTGGGCTGCACAGTTCTCATGTCGTGAGCTCCTAATGCTCACGTCATGAGCATAGTTTAAACCAACATTTTCGTTTAATCGCGTCTCACGTCGTGAGCTCCAACTTCTCACGTCATGAGCTCAGTTTTTCCCCAAATCCTTTCCAACTTCGAACAATCATAACGTCTTCGTTTCAACTCCGAATTTGGCGTTCTTTATATCCACGGAAAGGTCTTGAAGATCTCTACACTTCTATATCGATACTTTTGGCTCACCACATGTCCAACTTAAAACCTTAACCCTCGTAAGAGGCCTGACACATAATTTTCCCCTGTCCATCCTTAGTTCCAAATACACAATTCATAGGCCTTGATCCTCTTATCAACAATAACATCTTTCAATAAAGCTAAAACCTTACTTCGTTAAACGCACCAAAGCCTACATATAAATGAATTATGGTCCATGATCCTGAATCACAGAATAATCAAAAACAGGGCGTACACATTACTTGAACTTGGACAAAACCCGAAGGAGAAAATCAGAGTCGTCATTTTTGTTGCGTCACCACAATATGGTGTTCTTTAGCCACGGCGTGGTGATCTTCGAATCCGTATCTTTTTCCGTTCGACCATGCCGTGGAAATTGTTTGTCACGACGTGGTGGACCCTCAGATAAGCTAAAATCGTTTTTTTCTTAATTCATAAATCGATTAGGATAATTACTTTAAATAATGTTATTAATTATATATAAAACTGAGTAATTATCTTAGTAATCAGATATCATTATCTTGAATTTGTGAATTATCCTTATGTTTTATTTACATTTAATTATTTGATTAATTAAAAGATAAATAAAAACATAAATGGTTTATATTAAATTAAATTAATTTCAAAATTTAAATTTAAACCTAGTATTTTGAGAAGTTTTTAAAATACACCTTATATATAATATATTAAAAGTTAATTACTATATGTATAAGACTAATTCAGTCGGATCTCTAGTATGCTTCGTTGACAAAGCTGAACTATAAGGGGAGTTTAAAGAAGCGGGCTATAAAATGATCAGCATTGTGTAACATTCGCGATTTAGGGGTATGTGTAACAACCAGTTATTTCAAATCAATGAAAATCAAAGTAGTCAACAAAAGTCAAAGCGGTCAATAAAAGTCAAACACGTCAAATTATAAATCAAATAATTAAATAACTAAAGATTTAATATCAATATTTAGTGATTTTTACCCCACTTGAAGGGTTTTCGGTATTTGGAATAAAAATCCAAACCAAAACCGAAAACACTTCCAGCCGAGACCAAAATCACCTTGCGAGACCCCCCCTTCGGACTGAAAATCCTCTTGACCGCAAACCACTTGGACCGAGAACATTGACCGAAAACTACCTTTTCGGTTGGAACCTTTAGACCGAAATCAAGAGATTTCGGTTAGGATAGGCCGAAATATCAAAACTTTTAATCGGTGACACACATTCCAATGAGATAAATTACACATTTCAAGGTAAGTGTCACATCATATTTTACCCATATTTATATGCCAACCGAAATCTCTTCCTCATTTCTCACATTTCACTTCGAAAACTTCTCAAATTGTTCTCAAAATTCATAAAAGAACCTTGATATCTTCATATCATTACCCAGATTATCTTCAAATCTTCTTAAGAACAACTTCAAACATTCAAATAATTTCCAGGAACCCTTTCACACCTTGTAAGTAATCTTACACAAAATAGTGTTATTTAACATTTAAATGGTTAGTTTATCTAATTTACATATATATTACGTGTTAAATACTATTAGGATACGATTATTTTCGCATGTTCTAACATGAAGAATGTCACTACCACATCGTAACCAATCAAGAACACACACTCGATGCGAGTTCATACCCCTACGTTTTCACTATTTTCCATGTTTTGGGGGGGGGGGGGGTACATGTAAAACACAAGGAATCTTGTGTTAATATCTAAACTATTTCAAAATTGTTTCAATTGTCGTTTTTACCTATATATATATATATATATATATATATATATATATATATATATATATATATATATATATATATATATATATATATATATATATATAAAATTAAGATTTTACAGGTTTAGAATTGGTGATTTCGCCTTCACTCTTGTTCCTTGTTTGGTTGTGGGTTACGGTAGAATCACTTATTTGACTGTCTTTTGAATCTTAATTATATATGCCTTATATATAAGTATAAAAATTATTTCAACACGTTAAACAAAAAGAATATTTTCACAACTTATTATATTACCGTTTGTACAAAATGTTAAATTTCACGAAATATCTTTATCTCAGAATTATGAATATACGCATTCAAAGTTGTCAAAAATATAAAGGTTTTCATTTCAACATAACATACTCGTTAAACGGTAATAGGTATAGTTTATGGAACATACATATCATTTTACTAGTAAGGGATGCAATACAAAAATAATTATATAAAAGTATAATTATTTACACACGATTACACTAAGAACGGAGACATACTTATAGTTTATTCATTACAAAATGGTTTTTCATTATTCTACACGTAACCGTCAATATAGCTTTATGAGATACACTTCAAGTACTTATCTAAGTGCCACTGAAAGTCCTAAATTATAACTAGAGTCTCCTGGAGGGAGAGCGTGACACTTGTGTATAGATATATACGGAACTGACAATCCCGCACCTAAATTATTAGCTACAATTAGGCCGGCTGGCCTGGGGTGAAAAATGTCGTACCAATTCCGACGCCTGAAGAACATCATATCAGGCCATCTTAGGTCATCAAACATGGTTATAATAACTCACAATTTGGTATTGAACAATACGATTAATGTACGAATTCATACATAACTTCAAATAATTTTATTTAATAATAAAACTACAATACAATACTTTATACTACAGCTGGTAGTTCCAGGAAGATACATTCAAAAAGGGTTTCATACAAGTACAATTACAGAACACTATTTTCCAGTACAGTGAAACCTACATTTCAGGGAAATATTCATTTTCATATGATTTTATTTAATAATAAAACTACATTACACTATTTCAGAGTACAAAAACACTTACACATTTTGGTCTTAAGGTATTAAGACTACAATTCATTTACAACATAAAATATAGGATTTTCTGGAAGAACACACTTACATCTTCAAAGAACAAATGACAGACTTCTAATACAAAAATGCTTATGAACTCAGCAACTTAATTATTGAAACTCTTTTCAAAACCACTTGTATTCTCAGGGAATCAATAGACAGGTATCCACACAGGTTTTGGAGAAGACAGAGTATCATAGAGCCACATCTTTTGGTTTTTGCTATACATTTTTGGTGTCAAGTATAAAATGATTTGAACACAGATGTAAAAACTATACATTATTAATATGATGCATGTTGTACTTTGATTACTATTATTCAATTGTTGTGATACTATACATGACGTCATCCGCCCCCGAACGTTTCCGCCGTTCTGGTTTGGGGGTGTGACAGTATGTTACTTTTTACATTATTTAATAATAGTTCGCCCAATATACTCGCCCAATATACTCGCCCAATATACTCGCCGTTCTGGTTTGAACAGTATGTTCCTTTTTATACCCTATTTGTAAAATTCTTTTCATTTTGGTCCCTAGCCGAGTATATTGGGCGAACTTTATGAGTACGCTGAGCATATTGGCTTGAATAATGGAAGCGGAGGCACCCATGTACGTTGGGCGTATGTGGGAGTACGCTGAGAGTACGCTAAGAAGGGGAAAACCCTAATTTTTAGGTCTTGTGCCCTATTTAAACAACTTATGTTGTCGTGGGTGCATCTTATGGTCAGCCTAAACTCCTCCAAACCCTAAGAATGAAACCCTAATCTTTATTGAGTGTTTGTGACCCTTTGTGTGATTTTTGTGGTGTTTTTGTACCCTTTGAAGCCTTGGTGGATTTGGAGCTTGAAGATCCAGAATCTTCATCAACTTTGCAAGCTATTCTATGTATAAAGCTCTTAACTTGATGAATCCTTTGATTAGATCTAGTTAGAGCTTGTTTTCATGCTTTGTATGATCCTTTAAGCCATGTTTGAGAGTATGAAATACTCCAGAAGCTAGAGATGGTAGATCTTGGCATTTTTGAGGTCCATTGTTCATAAAAATGCAATCTTGATAAGTCATGTTGGCCCATGCATGAGTTAGAGTTACTCTTACGATTATTTTTGAGTATTGGGTCCCATTAAGTCATAAAAGTAAGTAAAGTTGCCAGCTTTACGTGGTAAGACACCATTTAGGATCAGGTATGAGAGTTTGGCTTAGTGGCTTAATCGATTAAGTGCTTAATGGGTTGGGTTGGTCGTCTGTGAAGTATGCGGGGAATACCCAGCTCGTATGTTGCGTGTACGGGCCTCGGAGGGATTACGCTGAGCGTAAGTCTGAGTACGCCGAGCGTACTTAGCAGTTTGACTTTTGTTGACTTTCGTGTTTTGGGCCATATTTTGGATTTTTAGGGTTTGGCACTTGTTGGGCCAATAGTCTTTTGACCTTGCGGCATTATAAGGCTTTAGGCCTTCTTGGATTAGACCCACGATGGGTTTTAGGCCCAATTAGAAAATTGGGTCACATTGGGCTTTTCGGTTCTAATGGACTGGGCCTTAGATTTTGGGCCAAGTGGGGAAAGGGTAAAATGGACTGTTACCTTGCGTGTTGAACAATCAGACTATGATTCCAACTATGGGATGTGGACCAATTATTAATTTGATTTTATATGATTAGTTAGCGTGGAAATTTTCTGGATCGACAGTCCGAGCTTTTATCTGAGATATTCAACAGCTAGAGGTGAGTTTCCTCACTGTTTTTAGCGGGTCGAAGGCACCAATGATGTCCTATGGTTTATTATGATTAGGATGCTATTTTTCTGCGTGACTCTTGCATGTATGATATTTGAAATGTATACCGGGTAGGGCCTGATGACAGGCGGAGCCTAATGAGTATATTGTATGCTATTTATATTTGTGATTCTTTCATGTGTTTATATGTTTATATGTATACCGGGCGGGGCCTGATGCCAAGCAGGGCCTGATGAATGTGATGAGGCGAGGCCCATCTCATATTTCTGATAGATCTGTTCCCAGCAAGGCGTGATGCCGGGAGGGGCCTGTTATATGTTTGATATGTATGGTATGTGGTGTTTTGGGGAACTCACTAAGCTTCGTGCTTATGTTTTTCAATTTATGTTTTAGCCTTTTAGGTACTTACGGATCCAAGGGGAAGAGCTTGGGGTGATAACATCGCACACACCACATTGTTCCGCATTTTATTTGACTCTAATGTATTTGGATGTTTTGGTTATACTTTGATTATATTATGGTTTTATGAACACGTTTTCAAAGATGGTTTTATTATTCTAAAAATTGAAATTTTTGGGATGTTAGATGTTGGTATCAGAGCCTTGGTTTGAGGGATTTAGGCACACTCTCGGGTGTATCTGAACTCAAAATGAGGATTTGGTAAATTTTTATAAAATGAATGTTTTATAAAAAGAATTTTCTAACAAAAGAAAGGGGTGTGGTGCATGAAATCGACCGAGCTCAAGTAAGTTTTCCCAAAATACCCATACATGTTTTATGATATGCTTGATCTGTGAATCTGTGAATCACATGCTAGATTAGGGCTTAGGATCTAGGAGAGATGCCTTTGTATGCCTGCTATATGAGCTTGTAAATTTGCATGCTAGTACTGATCAGTCAGTGATAGGATGACCTATTTAGGTTATGCTTGATTTCGATTACTCAATGCTCGAATGTTGCTTGCTTTGTGCTTTTTAGGAGTTCTCACTAACTTCAGCTAACTAGTAAGCAATTATGCTAAGTTACATATTATTGAGACTAAATAATTTTAAAAGGTTAGGTTTTAACTCTATTGCGCAACTCTTATTTGAGTCCAACGGTTGTAGTGTGAGACCTTTCATTCGAAGAATTATCTGGTGTCGGTGGTATGTAATTGTATTCGTAAGCTAGTTAGAGGGTGTTAGAGGGAGTTCCTTCTGCAGCTGATGGCAGAGAGTGGTGTGGTGATTGCTCTATGAAAGCCTAGGAAGAGATTTAATGTTTGCACCAGAGCCATAACCGGAACCAGAACCTCCTCCTCGAGTGGTCACCATACTGAAATACAACATACAATAATCATAGACATAAACTTGAGGGATCTCTCACATCGCATGATCCTTAGAATCTCCGATACTATCCTTGACTTGAGTATAAATCCTGTGCTTTCAATAGTATGGGCCTAATACTACCTTCCACACCTATCTTTACTTTCCACAAGGACCATCCCAAATCTTCTAACTCACTTCAATGAGGCAAAAACATGGAACTTTATGATAACTAGCATACACAACAAGCTACAATATTTCCTAAAATCTCTTAGAAATCCTCATCTCACTTTTTCCTACAATTCTAGGAACTTCTACCAACACTGCCAGTTGCCTTATGCATGCAAATGATACATAAAATAGGATCACATAGATTGTCGAATCAATGATTCTACCCTAAGCCCATAACCAGACAAGGAACGGGAAATAAGGCTAAACAAGTCATTCTAAGTCTATATGACCTTAATCGTATATAATTTTTGAAGCATACATTTAGCAATGAACTAAGCTGGTATAAATCCCGAGTAATACATAGCATCCAATCCCCCTAGGATATAAGGCATTAGACAAATCATGCAATTCTCACATACAGTTCCTCAAGGTATCCTTAACACTACTCTATCATGCAATTCACATAACAGGCATACTAGTCATAATACTTAGGTATGGGTATTTTGGAAATCACTTACTTGAGCTCGGCTGCTTGCACGCATCACACCCCTTTTCCTTGTGAAAATATTTGTAGAAAACTCATTTTTTATTTTGAAAAGATTATCAATTCTTCTCCAGAGAGTATGCCCGAATCCCTCAAACCATGACTCTGACACCAACTTATAACATCCTAAAAATAGTGATAAAATTTTTAATTTTAAAATTATCAAATTTATACATCAGGTGTCTCAAAATCAATCACAATGCAGGGTACAAAAATAATCAGAGTAAAATGGTCATCAATATGGAATCACGAGGGAGATGTTGTGCGATCAAGTCGGGCCCTTCCCTTTTAAACTGGAAGTACCTAAAAATGTTAAACCAGAAAAGCGCAAGCACAAAGCTTAGTGAGTTTCCCCAAAATACCGCCTACCATATAAACATTGCCATGGGCTACCCCCATGGTATTGCATACAAGTTCCATGGGGCTACCCCCATGATCTTTCATACCATTGCCATGAGCTACCCCAATAGTCTTCCCTTATAGTTCCTTGGCTACCCCACGGTCTTACATACAAGTGTCATGGGTTACCACCATGGTATTTCATACAAATGCCATGGGCTACCCCCAAGTTCATCTATGCGAGTATTAGAAAGAAAAGTAACATCCTACATAACATAATCCAGTGGGCCGGAATTGATGCCTTCGACACAAAAGTACAGTGAGAAGACTCACCTCTCAAACGATAATCAACTGCTATCGCTCTCACTACTGAAAATATAGAAGCTATACACCACCTATATAGCCACACAAGGTAAACCCTTAGCCTACCTTCCAAAACTAGGAGTTTGACCAAAAGTCAACTCAAATCAAATATCAACGGTCAAAGTCATCGGTTAAAGTCAACGGTCAAAGTTCACTTCAGCCGACTGCCACACCGTGGCCATCCATGACAACGTCGTGGCCCATAAGCGAAAAAACAGATGTTGATTCCCCAGTCTCCATACCTTTGCAACCTAGGGCTACGCCGTGGGCACTGGGTTCTTAATAGCTTAATGGGTTAAGTTGTTTCCTTCTATTCTAACAACCCCAAAGCTCTGATATGGTCCTTTCTATGGTCTAGATGATTAAAGTATCCAACTTTATCCCTTAAGACTCTCCAATAGATCAAGATCTCAAACCTTAGTTCCAAAAAGGCAAAACATGACATGAACTTAACCATTAAACACTTAATCTCTAAATTTCTTAGCCCATCAATTCCAAAAAAGTTCTCTTAACTAAAACTAACATAAACGTTGGTGATTTATAGAGATGCATGTCCAATGCATGTCTTGAGCTCATATTAGGTCAAAAAATAAGGATTGTGACCAAAATTCCATACATGGTTCAAAATCAAACTATACTTCAAATCCAAACCATCAACTACTCCAAATGTCCTAGATATTCATAAAGTTGCAAACTTCATGGCATCTTACCATCCTAACTAACAAGAATAAGAAGAATATGGAACAAAACACAAGATCTAGTAACCTAACAACATAAAGGTTGAGTATTGGACACTTACAGAGGTCCAAAAGTGTGTTAGAATGAGAAAGGGATTATGGCTTCTTCAGGGCTTAGAAGCGTGATGCATGCTGTGGATGAGCAAACCCTAGCCTCCTCATTCCTTTAAATAGGGTACAAAACCTCGAAAATTAGGGTTTAACTAACCAACGGCGGCCAAGCCATAGCCTATAACCTGCCACGCCATGGCAGGTCAAAAGAAGTATGCGATGAAAAATGCATTGCCATGTCGTGGTGATCCGCGGCCACGTCGTGGCAACTCCAAACAGCCAAACCAGGAATAAATAATATGTACCTCGAGACTCGGATGTTACATCATAAACGTTACATTCAAGTAAAACCAATTGTTCATAAACCATTATTCAAAAATTAGAGTTATAAGGAAGACAATGTGGAATCTCGAATGATGAAATTGTTGATGTATGTACAGTCTCTCCTTTGCAAACCGATAAGTACCTGAAAAACATTTAATCCACAACTGTAAACACAAATCTTAGTAATTTTCGTAAAATATCACATACAACATAACATAAATAAATAAATATGGGTTATAAGCAACACTGGGGATTATCAACAATCCCAATGGGCTAACAACACGCTCAGTGGACTAACAACACATCCAATGGGCTAAGAGCACGCCTTATGGGTTATCAACAACCCTAGAGCCTATCAGCAGTCTCAGTGGGCTAACAGCATATCATGTGGGTTATCAGTAACCATGGGGACTATCAGCAGTCCCGAAGGGCTAACTGCACGCCCTAAAGTTATCAACAATTCCGTAACATATATAATAGAAAACATGATGTAAAACCTAGTTGGTTAGCATGTATATACTATCACATGGGCAAGTATAGTAAGGAGAATCACTTGAAAGAAGGGTTGAAATCCATTACTCAAAGTCCCGCAAAACAAGCTACACGAACATCCTAAACCAATCACAAGCTAAACCTCAGACTGTAGCTCATCATTTGTCCAAATTTGATCAAAAGCCAACCATGGTCAAAAGTCAACAATCAAAATCCACTTCAGCAGGTCGCTACGTCATGGACTCCCATTTTCCATGTCATGGAAGAAAAGCGACAAAATAGTTAGGCATCCTGCAGTCGTCACATCGTGGTGGCCAAAATGCCACGTCGTGGGAACTGGGTCTCAGCAACTTAATGGATTAAGCTGTTTTCCTTCCACCTCAAGAGCTCCAAAGCTCGAATCTAGCCCTTCCAAAGGTCTGGATGGATAAAGTTTCCAACTTTATCCATTAATACACTCCAATAAACCAAGATCTTTAAACCTAGGTCCTTAATGGCAACTTAAGGCATAAAGTCAACCATTAAGAACTTAATCCTTAATATCTCAAGTTCACGATTGCTAGAAGGGTTTCCTACTCCTAAACCATTATAAAAATCATTTCTTTATGGACATGCATGTCCAATGCATGTGTCTTCCCAAACTAGGTCAAAATCATGAAGAAATGGGCTCAAACTTATTCACGGGACCTAAAAATCCAAGAAACTCTAGATCTACAACATATAAGACCAAAAAGGACCTCAAAGATCCTTAGAGTTGCCAACTTTATGGGATCCAATCCTCCACACTTCCACCACATGAAAAAAAGGGAAAAAGAACTTAGATCTAGAAACATGTAACCGAAAAACTATTAAATCTGTTTCAAAGGTATAAATTAGTTGTTGATGTCTCAGTGGGATCCATTTTGAAAGGTCGATATTGTATTGATATAGATGATAATTATAAAAGGTGATGAGTGTAATTTAAAAGTTGAGTTACATTGTCTTTGTGTTACATTGCACTGATGTGGATCATCTTATGTAATCGATCATCCAAATTGGTATTGAATTTTCTAAATAAATATTCAAAATTTGATATCAGATCTTTTGAACAACCATTTTTATTTACTTATAAATACACAAAATAAAAATAAATGTAATTTTTCAAAATCAAATAATATATATAAAAAGGGTTAATACATAGAAAACTTATTATAATGAAAGAAAAGTCATATGTTAATACGAGATTGTAGGGTAACTCTTGTCGACGTCTAGTTAGATTAGTCAACAAGTAAAGTATGGGCAAGGATTTGGTCGTTCAATTCTTTGGTATTTAACAGGGGCTACTATTCATATACCCCTATGGTATATGAATAGATTTTAAATTGTCACCGTCATTTCAATTCGTCCCTGAAACTTGTTATGTCTTTCATTCCCCTAACATATTTGGGAAAATACCGGTAGTAATCAAAAAATGAGAGATATTTTCAAATAATAGACACAAAAAATTGGATTTCCGGATATAGACATGGATTTCGCGGAGGTATCTTCGCGGAGCGCCGCGGAATCTACTGTAGCTCCGCGGAATGGCAAAATCGTAAATAAATGAGTGTATTAAAAAAAAAAACCTCAAGTTCCATTCCGCGGAGCTACCTCCGATGAATGGATCTTCAGTTTTTTTTGTTTTTTTTTTTTTTCACATCGATTCTTCGAAGTTTATATTCATTCTCCAACTAATTATTTTCAAGCAAAGATTATCATACTATCATAATCTTTTTCTTGAAATAATTAGTTGTGAAATTAATATAAACCCCGAAGAAACGATGTGAAAAAAAAAATTCTAAAGATCCATTCCGCGGAGCTACAGTACATTCCGCGGAGCTCCACGAAGCTACCTCCGCGGAATGCATATCTATACCTGGAAATGTCTATTTTCATGTCTAAATTTTGAAATTACCCCCCATTTTTTGACTATTGTCGGTATTTTCCCAACATATTTCATGCTTCTCTCTTTTATTATTTTTTTATTCATCCACACTCTTATTTCTTTAATGTTAGCAAACTTAATAAAACAAATAATAAATTGATTTTTATATTTTATTAATTGATAAACAAGTTAATATTACAGATTTTTTCACGAGATTATGTTCGATTTTTTCTACCATTAACTTATTTTTACTAACTTAATCTAACTAAAATGGAAGTTTTACTACTATTAATATATGTACAGATTTTTTTAATATACGATTAGAAAAAATTAAAAATTATCTTATTTTAACCATGTACTTTTTATTAACGTAAAAAAATTCGTATTAAACATCGAAATATCTTGAAAAACATAGGTATACAAATAAACAAGTTTAATGTCAAAATGAAAATTACAACAATAATTTAGTATACTTGTTTATTTATTTTATAAAATTAGAAATAGTTATAAAATATCATAAAGAACATAAGTACAAAAATAAATCAATACAACTTTTTCTTATTTCAAAATTTTAAAAATTAAAAAATTCAAAACAACTTGACAAATTAGTATAATGTTTAACATAAAAACTATTTTATATATATATATATATATATATATATATATATATATATATATATATATGACAAAATTACAAAAATGGTCCCTATGGTTTGACAAAAGTCACAAAGTCAGTCCCTGCTAATTTGTTTTGATGTAAATGGTCCTTGTGGTTTACAAAACTTGCACAGATGGCCCTTTTTACTAACGCCGTTAGTATTCAGCCGTTAGGAGCTGAATCTGTAAGGGTATTTTCGTCTTTTCAAGTATAAAGGGACTGAATTCATGACATTTGGTAAACCACACCATTTTTGTAATTCATCTAAAAATAATTGAAATGAGGGGAGGAGGATTCGAACTTGGGACCTCCTCCCCTTCTCCCAAATCAACTTAAACCTTATACCACTAAGTTGCATCCAAACTTGATTTATAGTTCCGAAAAATAAATTATATTATGTAAAATATCAAAAAAAAGATAAATAAAAAGATAAATTACAATTTTTTTTACATAATTGTTTTTTAATAAAACAAATTGTACTTTTACGTATTGAAGAAAAAATGAATTTTTACAGCTAGTCTATATGTTTTTTTACGTATTTATTTTACGTAAAATAATTCTTTTTTTATGTATTTAAAAAATACATTTTTGTATAATACGTTATTATGTTGTTATAATCTTATAATATACTTTTATGTTATGTTAACGTCTTTAATTGGTTTAAAGCAAATCTACAAGTATTTTTTTTTACGTAAAAACATTAAAAACATGAAAACGTAACGTAAAAAAAATACTTGAATAATCGCTTTAAATCAACTAAAGTTGTTAAGATAACGTAAAACTATATTTTAGGATTTTAACAACGTAATAACGTATTATACGAAAATATATTTTTTAAATACATAAGAAACATACTTCAAATAAAATAAATATATACAAAAAAAAATTACGCTTTTTTTAGGATTACGTTTTTGTATAATATGTTATTACGTTTTTTTTATGTATTTAAAAATATATTTTCGGATTATAACAATGTAATAACATTTTGGAAACGTATTTTTTAAATATATAAAAAACATATTTTCCATAAAATAAATATGTAAAAAAATTGTTTTTCTATGTGAAAGAAAAAAAAATTATTTTTTATATGAAAACGCTAAAAATATGTTTTAGGATCATAGAAATGTAATAACATATTATGCGAAAACGTATTTTTTTAAATAAATTAAAAAATATATTTTATGTAAAACAAATACTTAAAAAAATTGTTTCTAAAAAATATTTTTTTTACAATACACAAAAACTATATTTTGTTTTATTAATTTTTTTTTGTAAAAATATGTTTTTTTATTTATTATTGTTAATGTAATTACGATTTTACGTAATATAAGTTAGTTTTGTAATTATAAACCAAATTAGGATTCAGCTTAGTGGCATAAGGCTTAGGTTTATTTGGAACAAACGGTGGAGGTCTCAAGTTCGAGTCCTCCTCCCGTCATTTCTTAGCATTTTCATTATTTTAAGACGAAGTACAAAAATGACCCTATCGTTTACCAAATGTCACAAATTCAGTCCCTTTATATTTGAAAAGACTAAAATATAAAGGACCATAAGGGCCATTTGTGCAAGTTTTGCAAACCATAAGGACCATTTACATCAAAAAAAATTAGTAGGGACTGACTTTGTGACTTTTGGCAAACCACAGGGACCATTTTTGTAATTTTGTCTATATATATATATATATATATATATATATATATATATATATATATATATATATATATATATATATGTTTTTCTTTAAAAAGAGGCTCATTTAAAATAAAATTACATTTTTCACCCTTAATTTAATAGTTTTTCCATTTTGCTTCTTTTGCGCCATGAAACAGATTTAATAGTTTTTCCATTCTTTAAAATGGAGTTATATTTTTAACCCTTACAATTTAATAGTTTTTTCATTTTTGCTCAAAGGAGAATGTCGCTTAAAATGAAATTATATTTTTCACCCTTACAATTTTATAGTTTTTTCATTTTGATTTTTTTGCCGCATGAAACATTATTTTTTAACATGAAGTTACATTTTTAACCCTTACAATTTAATAGTTTTTTTTTTCTTTTTTTTTTTTTCTTTTTTGGTTCTTTTGCAGCATGGCATATCATACCTTGCTATCTTAATTTCTGATTTTTGTCGTTTATTTTTTCAGTTACATAGATGACTCACCTACAACTATTTGATCTTCATCCACAATATTGTCATGTTTTTACCACCGCTCTCAATCCATTCTTTCTCTTTTCGATTATCTTTCTCTATCGGTTCACCATCCCACCACTTCCAACTTTCTCACCCTCTCTCCTACGCTCTCCCTTTATATTAAAGCTAAGAGATCCTAATGAATAGTAGCTTTTGCCTCTTTCAAAATTTGGAAGAAACTACACTGTCTCCCCTTTTTTACCCATATGAAAGAAACCAGACCTTGAAAAAATAGGAGGCGGACGATGGTTAGTGTTCCTTTCCAAAAAGCTCCTCCACCGTCATCATCTTGCGATTGAATCGTCTCTCTACTGCCATCAGAATATACCACCGGCTCCATCTATCTCTCAACATAATTATATCACTCAAAACCCAAGAACTTGAGCATTGCCGGTTGTTTCTCGCCACCAACATCACCGACCATAATCATGCCATCACTACACCACCAACGGAGAAGTGGGTGGAGAAGTAACTTCTTCTACTCATACTTCAACGCTCCATTTGAAATTAAAATGATTGAAAATCTGTTAGAAGGCAACATCACCTGGTAGATGAAGGTACCGTTTGTCTAATGTTTTGATTTCACACCCCAGGTGTTCAATGGAATGTCCCTACGGAGATAAAGGCAAATTCCTGCTAGGCAAATCCAATTATTAATGCTATCTCTCAATTTTTGAATTTCATAATATGTCCTCTAATTTCTTTTATTTTTTTGACTGATTCAGTTTTGGAAGGAGCCTAACGTAATCAACTTATGATAAGACTACGTATTGGAGAATCAAATTGTTGAATTTTGGGATGAATTCACTAACAACACTCTCAAATCAGGTATGTATTACGATGTTAAGCATGAAACGTCACAAAAATAATGACATAAATTTTTGCTTTTAAAATAGATATAACATTAATACATATCATCTCCACAAAACCACGGTAACCGAGACTTAGTAAAATATCATTAAATCAGAGTAATTCACAGAATGCGGAAACATGTGGTGCGTGCTCTGCAATCATCCCGAGCCCTTCCATTTGAAAACTGAAGTACCTGAAACATAAACTGAAAACCGTAAGCACAAAGCTTAGTGAGTTCCCGAAGATACCACATACCATACATACATAATCACATACTGGGCCCCCGCCCTCCGTCTGGCCTCGCCCGGTCTCGAGTCCCACTCGGCCTCGGACCCCGCCCGACATCGAGCCCTGCTCGGGTTACAGATTTGCTATTCTTAGGCCTCGCATGTTACTGGGCCTCACCCACTATACACATACAATATATAACATAATCATGCTAACACATAAAATAATCATAAACACTAGCATATGTTCCAGTCGTCGGGCCTCGCCCGACATCGAGCCTTGCCCGGTACACACATAACCATATAACCGTATAATCATATAAACATATAACCATACTAGTACATGCAATAATCATAAAGAATATAGCACACCATACGGTCATCGGGCCCCACCCGGTATCGGGCCTCGCCCGGTAATCATAAAGACACATACTGCAAACTAACATACGATATCCTCATCAGGCCCCGCCTGGCATCGGGCCTTGCCCGGTAAGCATATCATCATATACCGCATGCAAGATTCGAACAGACATCTAGCATCCTAACATAAAACAATGAGCCAACATTGGTGCCTTTGAACCGCTAAACATAGTGAGAAAACTTACATCGACAGTTGAACCCACGAATAAATCTCTGACTGCTGATCCGCTAGAATCCCCGCGCTAACAAAAAAATAACACCTAATTAAAAATTGAGTTTCAAACCAAATCCTATAATCCATATCTGGGGTAAAAAGACCATTTTACCCCTCACTTAGTTTGGTCCAAGAATAAGGCCCAAACTCTCCATCATAAACGCCCATAAACCAATAATCATCCAAAGCCCACTTATGGCCTAATTTTCTAAATTAGACCCAAACCCTTACTTGGGCCTTACCCTAAAGCCCATTAATATTTCCCCCAGTCCAAACACTTGTTTATAGATGGCCAAACAAAGCCCCAAGCAATCAAAGCCCAAAAGATAGCCCAAGCACACAAAGCCCATTCAGACCGAGTACGTGGGGCGTACAGGCTCGTACGCGCAGCGTACTCGCTTGGAGGCTTGTACGCTATGCGTACCTGGTTGTACGCCCAGTATACTCACCCTTACTCAGCCAAAATTCAATTTTCACTTAATCCATTAAGACAAAGCTTCCAAAACACATATCTGGCTTCCTTGAGTTGGAATACAACGTAAAGTTGCCAACTTTACGTCCATACATGACTAAAAGAAGCTCTTAAGCTTAAAAGGGACTTAATGGTTGACTTAATGCATGCATGACTCCATAATACACATAAAACTTGCACCTTTATGCTTGAGGATACAAAAAGAAACTTAGATCTGAAAGGATGAACCCTTAAACAACCTAACTCATCCATAATCTGAAGAAGAAGACCAAAATCATAATAAACTAGTAATGAAGAGATATACTCATACACAAACCAAGATGCAAACTTGATACCTCAAAAAGCTTCCCAACAAGGTGATGGTTCTGGATCTAAAGCTTTCCCACCAAGCAAAAGAACTTCAAGCTTCTATTCTTTCCTTCCCAAGGGAAAAAATGAGAATCAAAGCCTCCCAATAGCTCAAGAACACCTCCAAGAGGCTACAATGTCGATTTAGGGTTTTTAGAGTGTAAAGGTTGACTTAGAAATGAGGGAAAGGGGCTAAAATTAAGCTTATATAGGGTACAAATACAAAAATTAAGGTTTCTCACGAACCATCATACGCCCACCGTACGAGTCTCGCACCTCGATCCCATCTCCGAAGTACGCTAAGCATACACTTCCTTACGCAAGGCGTTGTCCCCTTCGCACAAGTACTCCCCGCGTACTCCCTTGGTATGCCCCGCATACTAGGGTTTACCCTTAAACCCTAATTCCTTCTGAAGGCCATAACTTTCTCGATACAGCTCCGATTACAACCATCCTTATATCCATGAAGAGGTATCGAGAAGCTCAACACTATTATCAAATAATACTAGACTTAAAGTTCCCCGAACACAAAATCCAAAATTTCATAAAATCCCACTACCAATTTACCAAAATATTCCTTAGCACCAAAACCAATTCCGAATTCCCAAACCATCTATATTTCATCACCCACGCCCAAATGGGTAACTATTCGAAACAGGGCGTTAGAACTCTCCCCAACTTAAATTAGATTTCGTCCTCAAAATCAGCCCTTACCTTTCCTAATACGCCAACATCCTGAGCAACATGCCCACAATCCCGAGAATACCACAGCCTTCGCAAGGTGACTGAAACCAACCATAGCAGAACTTACCAAACCGAAAGAATAACGAACCTTAAAACCCTTGCAGAAAACTACCTCTACCTTTCCCGAAACCCGAAATCTCAAATCGGTCTAACTTCCCGACAAACCACCCACACTGAACCACTATTATGCCTAACCCTCATTGAATATCAGACTAAACAAAACACTTCCAATACTGATTATCTTGATGCTTCCAAAGGAACAAAATCATTGACCATATAGTTGCAGAACACTCATACTTGACAGAAGGCTCAGATAATCCTTCGAGTAAAAAATTTCTCCCTTCAACGGTTAGACTCAAATGAGAGTTGCACAACAGGGTCCAATCAACCACTCTGAGATTATTTAATCCAACTACAAGTGACTTAGCATATTCCACGAATAACAAGCAACTCCATACATGAGTTCCAAATCAATAATACTGCCTTGACATATCTTGACGCACTTCAAAAATAGAACCAATCCAAGATACAATCACAAGAGCTTGATCTATCATCTAAACTGAATCTATTCATTACCCTTGAACCATTCGATTGATGCCCTCAGCATATAAATACCCCAATCCTTATTCCACTGAAACGAAAATCCTGCACAAAACACTAGCAGTACCCGACTCGAGATCATTCCCAAAAACCAACATGATACTCAACTCATAACCTGAGGTCCACGGATCTGCACTTGAATATCACCCAAGACCATCTGATAACGACAACCCCTTCATAGACCGAGATATAAAGGTTCCCAAACCATAGCTGAGACTAACAGTCTCGCACCTGGTCCAACCAACAGGTTCCCGAGAATCCAAATAACAAGGCTACCCACCTTATAAACCCCTCCGCGTCACACACTGACCACCCGCTGAATCCTGCAACTCAAGATCCAAAACCTAGACCCAACGGTCGCTACCAGGTCCCACCTTTATTGTTATAATCACACGGGCCTCGACCTCGGGTCCCACCAACTATACCACGGAGTGGCCTTGCCACGGGTCCCACTCATCTAGAGTTACGTAGGTCTGACTCTACCTCGGACCCCAATGGTCCTCAACCCATAACAAAAAAGTACTACTTGACAATCCTGATCGGCGTGCCCACGACACGAACTGATTCCCTCTTGGTGCTCATGACCACCTCCAACGATAGTCTTTCTCGAACTAGTGAATGCTACAATCCCATTGTAGTCTTACAACACTTCCTACTATGCTTAACAAAGAAGAAGCCGACCAACAGTTGGAAGTTTCCTGAACTCCCACTTACACAATCTCAATCTAAACGGCCACTTGGGTCGTCTCTCTTCCTGGCCAGGATGTGAAACTTGCCCTAGTTCCACACCCATCCAAACTTCCGGAAATTTTGATCGATTCTCCCCCACGTGGATTCGATGAAGCGTTCTCATCTCATAAATCCCGACAGATTCCCAACCCGTCACCCTCATATAGCATGAACCGCCTATCACCTGCGCTAATCAATACCAGCATTCCATTACTGTCCAACTCAATGATCGCCTAACTTTATAAATCCGGAAGAATACTCTTAAGACCTTAACCAATATGATAATCTAAATCACTTCCCATGATACCATATCAATTCCTTGAGTTCTCATGCTGACGACTAAAAACAATAAACCTTGTGCTGAACTGACGAATCTTCACCCCAACTTCCATTCTCGAAGAACCACTCAACTCTAACCGTCTACAACCCATGTGAACACACAATTCCGCTAACATTTCTAATAACCAAACAACTCATGCAACTGACACCACCATCTTCCTGTTACAACTCCTCTCCTAGCAACGGTAGTGTTGAACCCCAAAAATTCTTTCATAAACGACAACCGATCATACCCGAACAGATGATAAACCCACTGAACCCTGAATTCATTGGAGAACTAAGCCACTAACCCGCTAACCCTGACCAGACATCCTCCAAACAGTACTCATGAATTGATCCCGAAAAAGATCTGGAACAACAACGGAACACACTGAACATACTCAACAAGATATGACCCTCTGAAGATTCATTGAAGACTTCCGGCATGCAGAATGGTATATCGCAATCCTTGATAATATAATCTAGACACTAGCAGAGAACCAACCCGAGATATAACTTACCCAAACCCAGAAAAAATCCAACGCAATAAAAATTCCCGATACAGCCCATAAGAAGACAGAAGATGACATACCCACAAAAGCATCCGAAGAAATCCGGACCTCTTCCTCCTGAGTTACCCTGACCAACCTGAGGACATGGTGCAAAACTCCCATTCGATCCCAAATAACAAGAACTAACGATAGGATCCTTCCTCCTGAAGGATTCTAGAGATCTACAAGCTTTGGGCTCCAGAAGAGCCCCAACTGCCCTAATACAACCTCGGACCGAAAGGCCCCGAGAAGACCATCAAGAGCTCCAAAATCCCTTCCATGGCTGAACCAAAGACTACCAAGGTCTAATAAGAACACCGCAAGTAATCTCCGATGAAATGAACTCCCTTGACCGCACATCGCTCGGCTCAGTACCTGCTACTGAGCCGGAACCAGATTTTGGACCCCATTCCTGAGTGCACAACACCATACCGAAACAACATGAAAAAGATACGAATATACCCAAGAATCCTCATCCCGTAGGCTTCTTAGATTTTCCAAGACTCTCCTCGATTCGAGTATGGATCCTGTGCTTTCAGTAGTACGGGCCCAATACTACCTTCCACACATATCCATACTTTCCTGAATAATCCTCTCGAATCATCTAAGTTACCTTCTCAAATCCATACACAAAACACTCGCGAACCAGCGCAACAAAACCCACCGAAGCAATCCCTAGGCTTTCCTAGGTTCCCGACCTCACACTGACATCAGCTACTGAAAAACTCCTCATAATGTCGGTCACCCACCTCATGAATAGAATCACATGCAACAAAGCTTAGATAATCCTTCGAGTAACAGACTCATCCCCTCAATGGTTGGACTCAGACAAGAGCTGTGTAATAGGGTCAAATCCATCATTATGAGATTATTCAACCCTTGTCACATGTGACTTGACATATTCACATAGCAGTTAACTCCCATCACGTAAGAGTACCACAAAGCACAAAGCAAGCAGCATTCGAGCAGTAGCACTCCAATCCTACAAACTACAACTCATACTAGGAGCTCCCACTCCCGCTACTGATTACCCTACACAACCAAATCATACCCAAACCAACATCCCATGCTTCCTAGGCTACCAGGCATCACATATTAGGCCAACCTATCTCTGGCTAATCAGAACTAGCATGCAAGTCTACAAGCTCATACAATAGGCATACAAAGGCATATCTCCTAGCACTCTAGCATGCAAAAGTGAGCAGATCATTAGCCCTAACTAGCATGCGATTCACAGATTCACAAATCAAAGCGTAACAGATAACATGTATCGGTATTTTGGGAAGACTTACTTGAGATCGGTCGATTGCATGCACCACACCCTTTCTTGTATTAAGAGACTTGTTTTTTCCTTTTTAAATCATTTTCTTTCATTTTTTAAAAACTTTACCAAATCCTCAGTTTAAGTTCAGACAAACCCGAGAGTGTGTCCGAATTCCTTAAACCAAGGCTCTATTACCAACTTAAAACTTCCCAAAAATAATGATATAAAATTTTCGCTTTTAAAATAGATAAAAATTTAATACATATCATCTCCATAAAACCAAGGTAACCGAGACTTAGTAAAACATCATTAAATCAAAGTAATTCACAGAATACGGAAACATGTGGTGCGTGCTCTGCAATCATCCCGAGCCCTTCCATTTGAAAACCAAAGTACCTTAAACATAAACTGAAAACCGTAAGCACCAAGCTTAGTGAGTTCCCCAAGATACCACATACCACACATACATAATCAAATATTGGGCCCCCGCCCTCCGTCTGGCTTCGCCCGGTCTCGAGTCCCACTCGGCCTCGGGACCCGCCCGACATTGAGCCCCGCTCGGGTTACAGATCTGTTAGTCTTAGGCCTCGCATGTCACTGGGCCTCACCCACTATACACATACAATATATCACATAATTATGCTAACACATAAAATAATCATAAACACAAGCATATGTTCCAGTCGTCGGGCCTCGCCCGACATCGAGCCTTGCCCGGTACATACATAACCATATAACCGTATAATAATATAAACATATAACCATACTAGCACATGCAATAATCACAAAGAATATAGCACACCATACGGTCATCGGGCCCCACCCGGTATCGGGCCTCGCCCGGTAATCGTAAAGACACATATTAGTAACTAACATACGATATCCTCATCAAGCCCCGCCTGGCATCGGGCCTTGCCCAGTAAGCATATCATCATATACCGCATGCAAGAGTCGAACAGACATCTAGCATCCTAACATAAAACCATTGGACGACATTGGTGCCTTTAACTCGCTAAACATAGTGAGGAAACTCACATCGACAGTTGAACCCACGAATAAATCTCTGACTGCTGATCCACTAGAATCCTCGCGCTAACAAACAAATATCACCTAATTAACAACTGAGTTCCAAACAAAATCCTATAATCCATACATGGGGTAAAAAGATCATTTTACCCCTTACCTAGTTTGGTCCAAGACTAAGGCCCAAACTCTCCATCATAAAGGCCCATAAACCAATAATCATCCAAAGCCCACTTATGGCCCAATTTTCTAAATTAGACCCAAACCCTTACTTGGGCCTTACTCTAAAGCCCATTAATATTTCCTCAGTCCAAACACTTGTTTACATATGGCCCAACAAAGCCCCAAGCAGTCAAAGCCCAAAAGATAGCCCAAACCGAAGCCCAAACACACAAAGCCCATTCAGATCGAGTACGCGGGGCGTACAGGCACGTACGCGCAGCGTACTCGCTTGGAGGCTTGTACGTTGTGTGTACCTGCTTGTACACCCAACGTACTCACCCTTACTCAGCCCAAATTTGATTTTCACTTAATCCATTAAGACAAAGCTTCCAAAACACAGATCTGACCTCCTTGAGCTGGAATACCATGTAAAGTTGCCAACTTTACATCCATACATGGCTAAAAGAAGCTCTTAAGCTTAAAAGGGACTTAATGGTTGACTTTTTGCATGCATGACTCCATAATACACATAAATCTTCCACCTTTATGCTTGAGGATACCAAAACAAGCTCAGATCTGAAAGGATGAACCCTTAAACAACCTAACTCATCCATAATCTCAAGAAGAAGACCAAAATTATAATAAACTAGTCATGAAGAGATCTACTCATACACAAACCAAGAAGAAAACTTGATACCTCAAAAAGCTCCCCGACAAGGTGATGATTATGGATCCAAAGCTTTCCCATCAAGCAAAACAACTTCAAGCTTCTCTTCTTTCCTTCCCAAGGGCAAAAATGAGCATCAAAGCCTCCCAATAGTGCAAGAACACCTCCAAGAGGCTACAAGTTCGATTTTGGGTTTTTAGAGTGTGGTGGCTGACTTAGAAATGAGGGAAAGGGACTAACATTAAGTTTATATAGGGTACAAATACGAAAATTAGGGTTTCTCACTAACGCTCGTACGCCCAGCATACGAGGTCTCTCACCCTGATCTCATCTCCGAAGTACGCTAAGAGTACACTTCCGTACGCAAGGCGTAGTCCCCCTTGCACAAGTACACCCCACGTACTAGGGTTTACCCTTAAACCCTAATTCATTCCGAAGGTCATAACTTTGTTGATACAACTCTGATTCCGACCATCCTTATATCCATGAAGAGGTATCGAGAAGCTCAATAATATTATCAACTCATACTTGACTTAAAATTCCCCGAACACAAAATCCAAATTCCATAAAATCCCGCTGCCAATTTACCAAAATACCCCTTAGCACCAAAACCAATTTCGAATGCTCGAACCATCTATATTTCATCACCCACGCCCAAATGGGTAACGATTCGAAATAGGGCGTTACCAAGCAACATCACTTTTGATTTACTAATGACAAGATTATAATCTAATTTTTCAAATTATAATTATGAAGCATCAGATTTACGAAATTTATGGATGTTTGTTATAAGCACACCAGCAAATCAAATTTATCGCCATCATTTTATCTCTGGGTACTCAAAGATGAACTTGGCAGAAGGTTCATGGAGTGGCCACGATGATGTACTACAAATGTTTTCAGAAATACGGGCTTGGAACTGATAAATGAGTTATGGAGATGTAGAGAGGCTTTTCTAGAGCTACCGATGAAGATTACATTGGAATTTACATAAAAAAAATTGATACTTAGGAAACAACAGTCTGTATATTTGGAAGAATGCTTTACATACCATTCTATTCTAAATCCTGTAAGCAAATAACCAGTGCCAACTTTTAAAAGTTCAATGAATTACAGTCTTATATTTAATATTGTTATATTAAATCCAACTGACTAGCAACAAAAATTTCTTACTTTCTGAGACAAAGGCATGAACTAGCAAGACCACTTAATCTCAGCCCACTACAAGTTGAAGTCTGGTTTCAAAGTTGAAGAGCAAGGTATGGATATTTTCTTTCTTAAAGAAATTGTAAAACGGCGTCCATATTGGTCGTTTTTGAAGAGATACTAATGAGTTTCAGACTTCTGGTTGAGATAGTATATTTCAATGATGTAATGTAGGAAGAAACTAAAGCAAACATAAATGGATTATGAATACTTAAAAAACTGTCGTGAGAGATTAACGGGAGAAAATAGAATATTACACAAAGAACTTCAAGAATTTAGGGCTTTAAAGACCACTTCAAACCCATTCAATCTGTGACTCCCACCTACCATCCTCACCATGTGTCCTTGTGAGGTTGTGGTTGCTACCACATACACCATCACCCCAACTCTTCCAAATACTAAGTTTCTCAACACCCCACTGTCAGACAACTCCAGGCTAGCTGCTAGCTTGAACCAGTTTCCTGAATAAAGGTGAGATAAGTCGGGTGGTATTGTCTTTATTTAGGATAAATCCCATGATTTATATAAATGATGCTACCACTCAATGTAACACTCCAAGAATCACAATAAATTTAAATTTTTTAAAACCAACAATGAATCAATTTTGTTTACAAAAAAGAGTCATTGTTTCGAAAGCATTATTTCAAATCAGAGTTTTACCAAGACCCAAAGACATAAAAACAAGAAGTTGTACACGATCACGCCTTCGCCTTCCACCGATCCTCGAAAGTACCTGAAACCATAAACTAAAACAATAAGCCAAAGCTTAGTGAGTTCCCCCAAAGTATCAGCACACCACAACAAAAAAGCATACAATATGAACTACCAGCCTGACTGGATCGCCTCATAGGCCCTACAACCTATCTGGACCGCTCTCTGAGCCTTCAGCATGATTGGACTGCCTCGCAGGGCCTACAACCTATCCGGACCGCTTTACGGGATGCCGGCCTAACTGGATCGCCTCGCAGGGTCTACAACCTATCTGATCGTCCCTGGGTGTCTTGGCCTACATCACAAAGCAGGACCACCTCAACCCAACACAACATGTCGACATATGCAACAAACAAACATAAACACAAAGCCAACAAATACAGATAATCATACGGATCTACTGAACATCTACAACAATCAAATAACAATTATGACCAGGATAAATAATCTAGTGGCCCAGCCTTGGTGCCTTCAACCCATGGGTACAGTGAGGAAAACTCACCTCACAGTCTGAATATAGTCTGAATAACTACCAGCTCTGACAACCGGCACAACCCAAATCCTAAATGTCAAAAGATTTCCGACTCCAAATTAACAACACTTTCCCAAAATACCCTTGGTCCAAACTGGTCAAAATCAACAAGTCAAGCGAGTTACCCCAGTCGAGTCAAATCAGGGCTCATACGCGGGGTTTACTCTTTATGTACACAGGGCATACTAGCAGTCCGAGAAATCGGGGCCAAATCTGCATACGTGCAGCGTACCATTTAGTACACCCTACGTACACAACAATTTTGTTGCTTAACCTAATAAAAGCTTATTACTTCGACTAAATACGTCCAATTGCAGATCCAAGGCTAAAATATCATGAAGAATCATAAAGTTTCCAACTTTATGACTTTGCATTCCCATTAAGTGTTGGATTTGGTGTCTAAGCCCATAACTATAACTGGGATGTAGTTGACCCGATTGTAGCATGTTCCTTTTGGGTTGCCTTCACTAGTGCAATTTGATAGGATGAACTTTTGAGAATAAGGTTATTTATGATTTATTAATATGTTACAAGTATAATATATTAATATGAAATCATATTATTTAATTAGTATTGATCAAGAATTAATTTGGAATTAATTTTGTGGTCAAAAGAGACTAATTAAATATATGAGGATTGATTGTGTAAATCAATGATTCTAATAGTGTGGGCTAATGCTCCATGGTTATTTAGGATGGACTAAACCAATGAGATAATCCATGGATAGTCCATGGAGGTTTTAACCCATGGAGCCTAAGTAATATGAACGGTCATTAGGGTTTGTAAATATGTAACCCTAGCATTTGCCACACTATAAATAAACCCCCTAGAGCCAAAATCGGTTGCCACAACATTCTAAGAGAGTAAAATTGATTTTGTGCTAAGAAACTTATTCTCTCAAGCCTCCTCTTGCATATTGGTGTTTGTAAACCATTAGAGGCATCACACTTGGGGTGCTCAAGCTTTCAAAGATCAAGAAATATAAGTCCTTCTAAGAGGTAAGTCATCTAACTAGTTGTATTGTTCATTTGAAAATTTGTATGCTAGTTAGGATGTATGCTTTGCAAAATTGAAAATATGCATGTATAATTAGAGAAAGCATAGATCCAAAGCATTTAGGGTTGCATGTGCACCATATGAGTGTTATAGTGCTCATAACCCAACAGTGGTATCAGAGCCTAGGATTGTTTTCTGTTATACTTGATGCTTGTTAATTTTCCAAGTTGAAAAAAATCGAATTTTTGGCCTCTGACTGATGAACTCGCCGAGTCCACTGGCTGACTCAACGAGTCCACTCAGTAACAGAGCAACTCGACGATTCAGTTCATGCACTCGACGATTTGTAGGCTCTGGTGGCAGAAATTCGAGGTTTTTTGGCCAGAATTGGATTAGGATCATTACCACAAACTGTTTTAAATCATAAAATCTGTTTTTTCTGATATGGTAGTGATCATCCTCATCCAATTACAAGATAATTGTCAAAGTTTTAAGATAATTGTTGATTTATAAGATAAACAAAGTTGCTTGCAAATTGTTGTCCTGATATTATCTTGTTTATGAGTTTAGCTGGATCAATCTTGGATTGTATGATAATTTTAGTTGTTGAAAATTGATCTAAATGAAAATGAATTTTAATGACCTCCATAACTTGTCCTCAAGTTATGGAAAATGAAATGTCTCATCTTTAAAATGACATTAAACTCATAAGTTATGGAAATGAAAGGACAATTGTCAAATATTAAGATAATAGGTTAATTATTTGTATTATTTGATATGAATTGTCTTGCTATATGAGTTAGATTATATCAATAGAATATTATATGATAATTTTCCTTGTTAGAATTGATCTAAATGTTCTTTAATGGGTTCCATAACTTGTCCTCAAGTTGTGGAACATGAAAAGTCTTATCATAAATGTTTTATGAACTCCATAACTTGTCCTCAAGTTATGGAAAATCAAGAGTATTTTCATAAAACCAACATTAAACTCATAAGTTATAAAATTGAAGAGTTTTCACAAGTTTCAAAACTTGCCCTCAAGTTTTGGAATTTGTAAAGTCTCACTAATGAAACTTTAATTCCAAACCCTAGAGTTTTAAAAGTTAAAATTCAACCCTTATACTTTATAATATTATAAGTTTATATATATATATATATATATATATATATATATATATATATATATATATATATATATATATATATAAGGGGGTATAAGGTTATTGCCTATAAAATGGCGGTTTAATGGGTGTCCACTCTCACCCACCGCTTCCTTGGCTGGTGGAGGGTCGTTAGCCGAACGGGTAGGATAGGACATCAATTCTCCCTCATTAAAAGTATAATGATAAATATAAAGTAACTAAACTATTATTAAATTCCTAATCTTAGTTACTTTAGGAAAATGTGAAGATGGTGCTAATCCATGAAATTACACTTTGCACCTTGTTAAGTCGTTAGTGGAGCGTGTGTGGTTAACCGGCACCCTAATATGGGGCAGACAATGTGTGGCAAAGGGAAGCTTGATGTTAATCATAGATCAATGGAGCGTGTGTGGTTAACCGACACATTGATTAGGTGATTTGTAACATTGAGTGTAGCAAACTAATTTGCATGGTTATTCACACCTTGTTTGTGATCCTCGGCATCTCAGTCACAAACTTGAAGGGCATAATCGAGATTTAAACATGCCACTGAAAAGTTCAATGAATCTCAAAGGATCTTGGAATTTCAATCCAATTAAAACTTAATAATTTATTTCGTTTTTCATGGTGGAAATTGGTAAATCGTCATTTACCTACCTTCAAATATTTTACAATTGGATTACGGCATCCATTTTCGCAATTGTAGAATATTGTGTTGGGTCCTAGCCTTAATATTTTGTTTTGGGTGTTATATTAAGGACTTAAATCAACTAACTTGAATTTCTCCCCTTATAGATGTCCAGGTCAGAGAACTATGGTCGTCCCGAATCTGTTGGAAAAGGCTTTCCACATGAAGATGATATTCCATAATATCATACTTCACTTTCTCCACCCCCTCCAATTATTCTCCCTAACCCACAAGTTCAAAGACTTGAAAAGTTCAAGGTCACTCAAGCCCTATTGGCTAGCAAACATGAAGATGGAAGATCTGTGTGTGCACATGTCTTGGAGATGAAGTCACACATTGACAGGCTGGGAATGTTAGGAGTCGATGTCTCAAGGAAGTTGGTTGTTGACTTGGTTCTTCAGTCATTTCCCTAGCCGTATAGTCAGTTTGTTAAATACTACTATATGACAGACCGCGACATGTCCCTTATTGATCTTACCTATTTGCTTATTGTTGCTGAGTCTGCAATGATTTGGCGCACAGGTAAAGAAAATTTGATTGAAAGATCTGCTTCCCAAACTTCCATGGACACTGACAATGGAAGCATTGGAAGTCCAAAAAAGATTTTTCTTTCCGAGAGAAAGGGAAAGACTAAGTCTGAGATTGTCCTGTGTACCATTCCAAAGGAATCTGTTTGTTTCTATTGCCAAGAGAAGGGGCATTGGTTACGAAGCTGCTCTAACTACCTGAGAGATCTAAAAGCTGGTAAAGTAAAAAAGGTTTGACTCTGCTTCAGAATCAAAGAGAAATAAGGAAGCTTAAAGGAAATAGTAAGGTTGAATTTGATCGCGAAGAAATGGATTTCGATCGCATGGTTCGATGATTGGATTTTTGAGCTGCTAGATTGCTTAGAAATTTGTAATAACATAGTTTTCATTTGTAATTGCGTTGTAAGGAAAGTTTTTCTGCAATTAAATAAATAAAGAATTTATTTTGTTATTTTATATTTCCTTGCAATGGAATATGTGAAAATTGATGTTTGTATTTTTTTAGCAATATGGATTTGATTCTTTCGTTTGTGGTAGTTTCGAAATTACCAAATAAGGAAAGATTCTCATCAACCAAGTTTCAATTGGACAGAAACTTGGGATCATCCAACTTGTATTGTATGATATATGAGAACCTTCATCTTTTGGAAATTAGGACTAATTCCTTGTTTACATGTAAATGTGAGTCAAGTAAAGGATCGAGTACACCACACAGAACGATAAGACTATTCATTATGGTTTACTAAAGTTAGTAAATATGGTTATGCTTACAAGATTAAGTATAATTCTGAGTCATTGAAAAGTATTAGTGTATAGTAGAACGAATAAGAAGAATCAAAGTCGGCAGAAAGATAAAAGTTTCTCCAACCTGAAAAGATGGGAGAGTACTTGAGTATCGTGTTTTATGATTATCTTAATGATTATGAAACCCATATCACAATTTGATCCTCTAAGGACGCTTTAGTGCATTTGTTTGGCTAAGAAGAGGAATTAGGAATTGTTGAAATGGTTAAATCAATTAAGATGAATCATACTTCATTCCAAAATCAAATCTTAGAGTCATCCTCCAAGATTGTATATTGAGTGACATATCAGCAAATGTAGAGTAAATTTTTTCTACTTTTGTACATTTAAAATTGGTAATTTGTAATGTTTTGGATAAAACAAAGATCAACTAAAACTGATTGTCAATAGTGTTTGTCTTGATAAGAAATCGCACTACCTCTTGAATGTTTTTTTGTCAAGTAATGTTCTTTACAGAGAGAAACTTATATGTAAAGAGGTCAGTAGGAGTCTTAAAGATCTTGAAAAGTTTTAAGAACTAATCAAGAATAAAACCTATTATTTAACGCTAGCACACAACTTGAGGTTCATTACCTATCGTGTTGACACATTCTTGTTTTTGTGCCCATTTCAGTTAAAGTTGACTATGCATGTGAGTTCTAAGAGTTCTCAATTGTTTGCATAAGGCAAAGTACCTTGATCAGTGAAAGTTCATTGATCAGTAAGGGTGATCTGCTGAACAACTTGGAAGACATGGTAGGCCCTTGTGCTACCAAGTGGCAAGAAATTAAGATTGAACAAGTTCAGTCCATAGGAGTTTGAATTTGTCATAGATCTTGTCTTATGATAATGGTTGGAAATGACATATTCACATGGATAGGAACACATACACCATAAAATCTAAGTGTCATAAGGTTTCTCTCCGCTTCATGAAAATGATTGTGAGGAAACATTTTTACTAAGTAGATTTTAAGGAGATAGCATTTGTGATATTTGCATTCTAAAATTCGATTATGATTACGGCATCCCTCTTTATAGTTCGAATTGTGAGAAATGGAAAAAGGTCTAAACATTTGAGACTTATTGCTGTAAGTTCTAAAATTGTTTGGACACACATGTGAGCTATCTAAGGAAAGATGTATGAGTTTGAGAAGCCTAGATAAAGTTTTATCGAAGCGTCTTGTATCAGAAATCTGAACTTTGGTAAGATAGTCAACAAATATTGCTTTCTATAAGTCCAGCTAATTTCTGGGTACATGTCAAAGCTAGTGGGAACATAAGTGTTATGCTAGTAAGATAATAATTATTATGCTAGTGGGAGCTTAATTATCATGGTAAGTGTTGCGAGTTAGCAATGTTAATTATAGAAAACAAAGTTTTCAATTTGCAAAGTTGCAGGGTTGAAACGTTGTTTTGCTATTATTAAGGGAGAGGAACTTATACTTCATTTCAATTCTAAAAGTTTAGATTGAGATTTTAATCAAATTTAATCAAGAATTTATATGAATACCATGTTGAAATGCTTCAACATTGGAAATTCTATATATGGAAATATTATAGCAAAAGACTGGTCAAGTATCAAGTCTTTATGTAAGACATTATGAATCGTATCTCATATGCTTCGGGTATAGGATCGATTGCATATGCTATAATATTCATGTGTTCTAATTTTCCAAATGCCTAGGGAATTAAGAGGGAAAACGGACTAGAACTGGATATGACTAAAGTTATTAAACAACTGCTAAGAACAATCCAAGGTTCGCCAAAGATTGGGTGCTTATGGATAGTTGGAAGTATAGTAATGGATGGACCATATTGACATTATTATGAATAGACAGGATTCTATTAACAATGAGTTGTCATATGGAAAATATGGAAAATTTTCCATAATGGGAGTTGGATATCAAGAATCTATGAGAAAGTTAGAAACTTTTATGCAAGAAGGATGTTTAAAGTAATGTGCTTTGAATATGAAACTTCGGATCTATGGAATTGTCTTGTAACAATCTCCAATGGAAAGTCTTGTAATTGAGAAAGTCTCTGTGACTTGTGTACATAGTCATTACAAAAGGATCACTGCATATAATTTTAGAATCTAACAAATTACAGTAAGTGGCAAGAACTTGGTATTCTTACACTTACGATAAGGATTTGGAATTGTGAAATGAGTATCGTTGGAAATGTTTACAATTGATCTATTTCACAAAGTAAGGACCGTAGGTAAACATAGTGTGCATGATTGGAGCATGGGATAGCTATTGTTTTAATTCAAGTATTAGTTGATAAATCGAAACAATATACAATGAATAATGAGTAATCAATATGGTGATTAAATAAAAGGTCTTTTATTTACACTCAAAAGTTTTGGGGCCATATAAGATTAGTATTATTCTTGTGTTTCACTTTGCATGTTTTGACTTCCTGAATAATAAGATTATTCAAACCATCCACAGTCGATCATACTTTGGAAGTAGGTAATGAGGCTAAACTGTCATGAGTTGGCTTCTAGATTGTCTAAGGCGTTAGACATAGCAAAAGTTTGCTACACCATTCATGAATGCTCCTTAAATAAGATTTGAGTATTGGATTCAACCCGCGCTCACCTGAATTACTTCATGGAATTTATCACGAGTAATTGTGAGACGGTAATATCATATAATCTTCAAACTAAGATATATGAGTTGTTGACTACGAGTTGGTTGTGCATTGATGAAACGAAAACGCATCAGTAACTTGATGTTATAAAACATATCGTTGTGCATGACTTAATGAGTAGTTAGTACAAGCATATAATGTCGAAGTTTATTTGTTGCTTTTATCCTAAGAGGATTAAAAGCGATATCTTGGTCCCCACGGTGATTCTGTTTTGACTATGGGTCGGGCCCGGTCAGAACTAAATTGATGTGTTCAGTTATGTTCTATGTCAGACAAATCGGAAATCGGGAAACAAATTGCAGGACAGTAAGTATGACTATGTTCCATGTATTTGTCTGCATAGATATCTTGAGAACAGAGGAATATATGATCCCTTATCTGAAGGACGCGTCACAGACTAGGTCAGAGTTCAACAACGGCTTTTGAAAGCTTACGATTGCTAAGTCGGATCCTGAAGTCGCATTGGCAGTTATAGTTATTAGAATTATCCAAGTGGGAGACTATTGGATTTGGTGTCTAAGCGCATAACTATAACTGTGATGTACTTGACCTGATTGTAGCATGTTCCTTTTGGGTTGCCTTCACCAGTGCAATTTGATAGGATGGACTTTTGAGAATAAGGTTATTTATGAATTATTAATATGTTACAAGTATAATATATTAATATGAAATCATATTATTTAATTAGTATTGATCAAGAATTAATTTGGAATTAATTTTGTGGTCAAAAGAGACTAATTAAATATATGGGGATTGATTGTGTAAATCAATGATTCTAATAGTGTGGGCTAATGCTCCATGGTTATTTAGGATGGGCTAAACCAATGAGATAATCCATGGATAGTCCATGAAGATTTTAAACCATGGAGCCTAAGTAATATGAAAGGTCATTAGGGTTTGCAAAGATGTAACCCTAGCATTTGCCACACTATAAATAAACCCCCTAGAGCCAAAATCGGTTGCCACAACATTCTAAGAGAGTGAAATTGATTTTGTGCTAAGCAACTTATTCTCTCAAGCCTCTTCTTGCATATTGGTGTTTATGAACCATTAGAGGCATCACACTTGGGGTGATCAAGCTTACAAAGGTCAAGAACTACAAGTCCTTCTAAGAGGTAAGTCATCTAACTAGTTGTATTGTTCATTTGACAATTTGTATGCTAGTTAGGATGTATGCTTTGGAAAATTGAAAATATGCATGCATAATTAGAGAAAACATAGATCCAAAGCATTTAGGGTTGCATGTGAACCATAGGAGTGTTATAGTGCTCATAACCCAACATTAAGGGCTTAATACACAAAATCCCAACTTCTTACCACCTTAAGACCTTCTAGAGCATGCATGGGAAAAAACTAAGAATCAATACCACATTTTTATGACTCAAGACCATTCATTAGGTATGAAAGGACAACTTGTTCGATTAAGAGCATGCCATGCTCAAGAATCACCATATTTGGGACCAAATTTTCCTAAATGAAGAAATGGCTAGATCTACAAGATAAGATGATCAAGCAAGGAGCTTTTTACCTCCTGGAGGTTGCTAGAAAAGAAAGAATCCCATATCTAAGTTGCTTCCAAGTTTCAAGGTCTGTGTATCAACTTCTTCTTCTTAAAGAACACCACCAAAGCACATAAATGAGCTCAAAATGCACTCTTCTCACTTTGGGTTTGCTAGAGGGACATTTTCTTAAATGGAGGTTGATGAGGGAATGAGAAATGAGGTGTTAATGATGCTTATATATGGACCAAACCCTAAAAATTAGGGTTTGAGGTTTCTTCACGTATGTTCGTGCGTACGCGGTGTACGCTTAGCATACTAAGGTCTTCCCTAGTATGCTAAGTGTACACAACGTACGCCCAGTGTACTAAGCCTTTGGCCAAAATCACCAAAATGCCACTATGGGCTAATCTTGAAAAAATTTCAAGTCCAAGGGTCAACATAAAATATATCTTCATAAATATAGTTAAAATTGAAAATACCTCATCATCGGGATTTTATAATTCTTCCCCACTTGAACTAGACTTCGTCCTCGAAGTCAGCTGTTGACCATAACTCAAGATAATGCTCCTGCATCTCCACCTCCGACTCCCATGTCCACTCGGAGTCTCTCCAATGTTGCCACTGAACCTTTACCAAATGTATCTTCTTGTTGCGTAGGACCTTCATCTTTCTCTCCATTATAGCTACCGGCCTCTCAATATAATTCAGACACTCATCGACCTGGATATCATCCAAAGTGGCCATTGCCTCATCGTCCAACACGCACTTCCGTAACTACGAAACATGGAAAGTGTTGTCCGTCTGACTGAGCTCACTCGACAAATATAACTAGTAGGCCACCCTGTTTACCCTAACGATCACACAGAACGATCCAATATACCAGGGACCCAATTTCCTTCTCTTCCTGAAATGTATCACACCCTTCTAGGATGATACTTTCAATAGTACCATCTCGCCAACCTGGACCTCCAACTCTGATCAGCGTTGATCGACATAGCTCTTCTGTCGACTCTGAGCTGTCTGCAATCTCTGTCCGATCTGTTGGATAAGCTCCATGGTCTGGAGGACTACTTCAGTCCTTCGCATGGCTCTATGATCAACTTCCCCCCAACAAACTGGGGTACGACATCTCCAACCATATAGAAGCTGAAAAGGCAGGGCATCAATCTTGGAGTGATAGTTGTTGTTGTTGTAGAAAAACTCCGCAAGAGATAGGTTGGAATCACAACTCCCACCAAAATCTATCACACAATCCCACAACATATCCTCTAGTGTCTGGATGGTCCGCTCACTCTGGCCGTCGGTCTGCGGATGATAAGAAGTGATGAAATGCAGTATCATACCTAGTTCCTCATGGAACTTCTACCATAATCGGGAAGTGAACCGAACATCTTGGTGTGAAACAATGGAAACCGGAACCCTATGACGAGCAACAATCTCCTGAATATACACATCGGCCAATTTCTTGGACAATGAGCACTCCCGGATGGCCAAAAAGTAGGAACTCTTGGTCAATAGATCCACGATGACCCAGATAGCATCAAAACCCTTGACAGTATTCGGTAGTTTGGTGATAAAATCGATGGTGATCCGTTCCCACTTCCACATGGGAACCTCCAAAGGTTGCAGCTTGCCATGCAGCCTCTCATTCTCGACATTCGCCATCCTACAGGTCAAGTAACTCTCCATGTACCAGGATATCTCCCTCTTCATACACGGCCACCAGTAACTTAGTCTCAAATCCCGATACATCTTGGTGGATCCTGGGTGTATCGAAAATTGAGACTTATGTGCCTCCTCCAAAACTATCTTTCCGATCCCACCAGAAACGGAAACCCATACCCAACCACACCGCATCAACAATCCCCGACTATCGGTGACAAATCTGTCGATCTCACCCCTGAACTTTTCATGTTTCTAATTCTCTTTCTTGACTACTTCTGCATGTGACCCTCTGATCAAATCCAAAAGTGGTGAACCGGTGGATATCCTCATACACATATCCCAGATGAAGATCGAGCCAACTTGTGGCTCAAAGCATCCGCGACCACGTTCGCTTTACCCGAATGGTAAAGAATCTCGCAGTAATAATCCTTGACCACATCAAGCCACCTGTGCTGCCTCATATTCAGGTTCGGCTGGTCCATAAGATATCATAAACTCTTGTGATCCATGTAAATAGTACACCAGACCCCATACAAGTAGTGTCGTCAAATATTGAGGGCAAACACTACTGCCCCTAGCTCCAGATCATGAGTAGGATAACGTGTCTCATGCGGCTTCAGTTGCCGAGAAGCTTATGCAACCACTCACCCCCTCTGCATAAGAATCGCACCCAAACTAGTGATGGATGCATCACAAAATACAACAAAAACCTCAACACCCTTCGGAAGGGTCAATAATGGGGCATCACATAATCTATGTCGCAGTGTCTCAAACGCCATCTGCTACTCAGGGCCCCATCGAAAATCCACACCCTTCCTCGCCAGACGAGTGAGGGGTACAACAATCTTAGATAAATCCTAGATAAATATCCGATAATATCCTACTAAACCCAAGAAACTCCTGATCTTTGAGGGAGACTTCGGAACATCCAACTGCATCATAGCCTCAATCTTGGCTGCATCGACCAAAATCCCGTTTTGGTTAACGAGATGCCCCAGGGACTGGACCTCGTAACCAAAAGTCACACTTCGAGAACTTGGCATACAACCGTTCTCGCGTCAACACTCCCAAAGGTTCTCGAAGGTGCTCCTCATGCTGCTCTCTGGTCTTGGAATACACCAAGATATCATCAATAAAAACAATAACTGATCGATCGAGCATCGACCTGCATACCCGATTCATCAAATCCATAAATACTGCAGGTGCATTAGTGAGTCCACATGGAACCACCACAAACTCGTAATGCCTATAACGAGTCCGAAATGCAATCTTCTCCAGGTCCTCCTCTCTAACCCTCCTTGATGATACCCAAACCTCAAATCGATCTTGGAGAACCAAGATGCTCCTTGCAACTGATGAAAGAGGTCATCAATCCATGGAAGGAGAGAACGATTCTTCTCCATCAACTTGTTTAAGTCCCAGTAACCAACGCACATCCGGTGTGAACCATCCTTCATGTTGGCGAATAGTATCGGTGCTCTCCACGATGAACTGCTCGGTCTAATGAACTTCTTCCCTAACAGCTCCTGAAGCTGAGAGTACAACTCATGCATCTCGGGTAGTTCCAAATGGTATGACGCTTTGGAAATCGGAGCCGCACCTGTCACTAGGTCAATCCTGAACTCAACCTGCCTCTCGGGAGGCACACCGGGTAACTCCTCCAGAAACACATCAGCAAACTCCCTAACAACTGTCACATCTGAAACCGAGACCTGCTCCCCAGCCCGAGTATCAACTACATAGGCAAGATAACCCGTAAACCCATGTTGAATATACTGTTGAGCCTTGGCCGCCGAACAAAACCTTGATCCAACCCTGGTACCCTCTCTGTAGATAACCAGTTCTCCCCCACTTGGGGCTCGAAATATCACTCGCTGTCCCTCACATTCTATCATTGCACAAAACTTGCTCAGCCAACCCATCCCTACTATCATGCATACATCCCCCATGGGGTTAGGAATCAAATCAATTGGATAAGGAACCTCAAAAATCTCCAGAATGCAACCCTTATACACTCTAGATGCAGAAATCTCATGTTCGTTGGTGATAGAAACCATCAACGGACGCTCCAACTTTCTAAGGGTCATACCAAAATCCCTACTAAAAGATCGAGACAAAAATGACCGAATCATTCCTGAGTCAAATAACACAAGCGCATGCAAAAAATTCACTAAGAATGTACCTATCAGAAACATAAACATAAGCATACAATAATATAATCGACAAAATAGTAAATGGAAACATACCAGTAACAACGTCTGACGCCGCCCTGGCCTCCTCTGTCGTGAGCTGAAAAGTGCGACCTCAAGCCCTCGGGGGCTCTGCCCTAACCTGCCATCGGTGATCCTCAAAGCAGCTAGCGCTTGAGCCTGCACTGGTCCCGCCGTGAGAAAAGGATAGTTGGCCTTAATATGGCCAACCTGATCACAGTGATAACAGATCCAGGTGGTCGGTGTGGGGACGTGCTAATGACATTCCTTGACATAATGCCCATCCTTGCTACATTTGTGGCACCCAAAATTAGATCGACAAGAACCCTCATGAACCTTTCCACACTTGCCACAAGTGCGGCCGCTCTGACTCCCAGATCCCACATCAGCGACCTTAAACCGCATCGCCATAGGTTGCATCTGCATCGGAGCTTACCTCCGCTCCCTCGTCTGGAGCTCTATCTCAATGTCCCATCGCCTAACGGCCTCCTGTAACTCCATAATTGTACCATAGCGCTGAGTAGATACAAACTGGCAGATGTCCGTCTTGAGCATGCTCAAGTACCGGGTCATCTGAGCTTGCTTGGAAGCAGCAAACTTAGGACAAAACAGACCTCTCTCACTGAACATCTTGGTGATCTCAGTCACCGACTCAGTCCCCTGCCATAGGTCCAAATAATCTTGTTCCAGTCTCTCCCTTTCAACTAGTGGGACATATCTCGAACGGAACATCTCAGAGAACTACTCCCATGATACATTAGCTCTCTGCTCCGAAGTGTATGAACCAGTAACTAGTCTCCACCAATCCTTCACTCCAGAGAAAAGAAAGTTCAGAGCGCACTTGACCTTCTGGCCAGCTGGGCAGAAGCAAGTAAAGAAACATCCGTCAACATTTGACAGCCTGTATAATCCCCATTTTCACGGTCATTTTAAAAATTTTACTTATGCTTATTTTAAAATCAGAGTATCCTTTTTGAAGAATATTATTGCAGAATTTGTCCCAAAAAATATGATAAATATATTATAAAAGAATTTCCAAAGAAATGTATTTTATTTATATTAAAAATTGGGATGTCATCGTAAATACATAAACATATACAGACCTTACATTCATTTACACTAACGATTCACATCTCCTTTAATCTCTCAGTGTAATGTATCTTCGCATTGATACTTGTGATACAAATAAACTGAGTGGGTCAGGTTGAGAAACCTGGTGAATACATAGGGTTTTCAATCTGCAATAATATAATTATTATGTTTTAATCATCAAACAATTAACTCAATTTCCCATCCCCATTATCTTCTTTATTCTTAAGGATCTACCCTAAGAATCATATATTCATCATTTATTTATTCCTAAGGATTGTCCTAAGGAATAGGCATGAAGTCCATCGCTGTCAAGGTTTATTAAATAGGCACTAAGTCCATAACTGCTAGTGTTAACCATTAGGCACTAAGTCCATAATTGCCAATGTCCATCTATAGGGCACTAAGTACATAGCTACCAACTTTTATCTAATAGGCACTAAGTCCATAGCTGCCAACATTTATCTAATAGGCACTAAGTCCATAGTTGCTAGGGTTTTTAGAGTACATATGGTGAACACATATTTCAAAGGTTATCTATTAGGCACAGCTGCCAATATTATCTATTAGGCGCATCTGCCAGGATTTTTAGAGTACATCTGGTGAACACGTAGTTTAAAAACACCTACAGGTTGCAGGCCTGCTAGCGTTCCACTGGAGTGTCTAGAATAGTCTGTGGTCGTCATCTATACTCTACTAGATGACTGGATCGGCTTTAAAGTCATGGCTTCTCATTATCTTTCACCTCTCATCATCTATATCATCTTTCATCTCTCATCATTCATCTACCCATCTTTACCCAATATATTTATAGGTATAAAAATACATATATAGTTTAAATCACGTAAAACATGTATAAATCGTTCATCTAGCATATATATTAGGAACATAGATAATAAGCACATATAACATGTATTAATATTAAATACTTTATATCTATGTGTAATATGAGAGTAACTATGCACTCACTCGTTAAAGTGACGACTCGTAATTAGGGCAACACTCCGCTTCTAACAATTATGTTTTCATTTGACGAAATCTAGTATTATTATCACTAAGTTTTATTCTAATATTTATTGCGACTAATTATTAGTCTAGATTCATCATTAACTTAAAGTCTACTTCAAGATCTATCAAGTAAGGAACAACCAGGTAGGATCATATCGGAGGTAGGGTCCGTTTGGTATACGAAGTATACTGTTTGGAAATCCCACTTTAAACACCTTACTAAATCACAGCCTAGACATCATCCCCGTAAGTAGATCAATCAGTATAACAAATTGGAAT
This sequence comes from Lactuca virosa, assembly GCF_052849685.1. Taxonomy (NCBI): domain Eukaryota; kingdom Viridiplantae; phylum Streptophyta; class Magnoliopsida; order Asterales; family Asteraceae; genus Lactuca; species Lactuca virosa. The sequence continues at coordinate 206,640,877 of NC_136430.1, forward strand.
CACTGATAAATCTTGTTTATAGGTTCATAATAACGATAATGAACTTAAACATAAGTCCCAGTACTAGAAGGATCTCCTCGCGTCAATCCGCGCAGTAATGACAATCGTGATAACTACATCAAAAACAACCTCAGAAAGTGCAGTGTATCGGTCATCAAAGAACTCCATCATGGTGGTCTTAATAGATGCAAACAACTCCAGTATCTGCCCCCAGACAATAGAAACAACCTCAGCATGAATCATCTCCCTAACCTGGTCCTCAGTCAGCCCTAGGCTATCATGGCCACTCGCTCCTGCTCCTGATCTCGACCCCCTAGTGAACACCATACTGAAAAAAAAACCAGAAACTATAAGATAAAGCACAATTCATACCATATGAGCTATTCCAAATAACGAAACCTTAGGGGTTGTGACTTCCCTGCTGCGTGTACGGGTCCTGTGCTTTTGATAGTACGGTCCTATACTACCTTCCACACCTACCTGTATTTGTCTCAGAGGATCATTACAACAACCCTAATAGCACACCCTATCATACGCATACATCCTATTATCACTTCCTAGAGAAAGGCTGTACATTCCTTAACTGGTCGGCTGATCCTGCATAACTCATCCATGAAACTTTGACCAACCCTACAACACTCATGTATGCTAATCAGACATAACACTGGATCCTATAGACAGTCGGATACCTGATTCTACCCTAAGTCCTTCATCAAAAAGAACATGAAATAAGGCTAAACCAAACATTCTCAGACTATATAATCTTAAGTGTCGTTTGTTTTTTCAAAGCGAAAATGTTTGAAGTCTGCGGACCACCTCTGCAAGCCTCTGTAGCAGAATGGGGGGACCAAACGGCTGCAACATGTAATAAAAAGTTTGATTGTTTTTAACCTCTGCAGACTGCTGCAATAAGTTAAAGTAAGGTGTGAAGAGGTTTGAAGCAGAGGATCAAGTGTTGCGCCACACAGCACATGCACAACAGTTTTTAAGTCAGCAGTCTTCTGAAAAACAAACAGCTACAAAGGGCCAATTGTTGCGCGTGTGCTGAACGACGCAACAATAAGTGGTTAGAAGAGGTTTCTTAGAAAAAAACAAACAACACCTTAGTTATGTACAACTATGATGCATACACTAAGCAACTACAGTAATGATGTCAATTTCACACAAGAAAGAAATCCTAGGCTATCAGGCAACAATTATCAGGAAATTCTATCATGTAATTACTGAAGATCCTTAGCCTATCACTAGCACGTTGTTCTAACATAACATAACATCAAATAAAAGTTTGGGTAACATAGGGTATACTTTCTTGCTCCGGCATATCATACACATTGCATTCTTCCTTGGTTACTTTTGAAAACAACTTTAAAACCAGTTTAAAAACTTTTGTAGTTCCCTAGTTTGAGTTTAGACTCACATGAACGTTCATCTAATTCTCTCAAAACAAGACTTTGATACCAACTTGTAACACTGCAAAAATCACAATAAATTAAAATCAGAGTTTTCCCAAGACCCGAAGACATACAAACAGGAAGTTGTGTACGATCATGCCTTCTCCTTCCCACAATCCTCGGAAGTACCTGAAACCATAAATTAAAACTGTTAACCAAAGCTTAGTGAGTTCCCCTAATGTACCAGCACACCACACCAAACAAGCATACAATATGAATAGCCAACCTGACTGGAGCGCCTCGCAGAGGCTATAGTCTATCTGGACCGCTCTACAAGCCTTCAACATGATTGGACTGTCTCGCAGGGCCTACAACCTGTCCGGACCGCTCTACAGGCCGTCGGCCTGACTGGACCGCCTCGCAGGGCCTACAGCCTATCCGGTCGTCCCCAAGGTGTCTTGGCCTACAACACAAAGCAGGACCGCCTCAACCCAATACAACATGTCGACATATGCAACAAACAAACATAAGCACAGAGCCAATAAATACAGATAATCATACGGATCTACTAAATAGCTACAACAATCAAATCACTATCCTGAACATGATAAATAATCTAGCGGGCCGACCTTGGTGCCTGTGACCCACGGGTACAGTGAGGAAAACTCACCTTATAGTCTGAATAACTCCTAGCTCCGACAACCAGCTTAACCCAAATCCTAAATGTCAAAACATTTCCCATTCTAAATTAATAACACTTTCCCAAAATACCCTTGGTCCAAACTGGTCAAATCAACAAGTCAACTGAGTCAACCCAGTCGAGTCAACTCCGGTGAGTCAACTTAGGGCTCGTATGCGGGGCATACTAGCGGTCCGAGACATTGGGGCCAAATCTATGTACGCACAACATACCATTTGATGCTCCCTGTGTACGCATAAATTTTCCTTCTTCACCTATTAAGAGCTTATTACTTCGACTTAATACGTCCAATTGCAGATCCAAGGCTAAAATATCATGAAGAGTCATAAATGCCCTAAATGAAGAAATGGCTAGATGAACAAGATAAGATGATCAAGCAAAGAGATTTTTACCTCCTGGAGGTTGCTAGTAAGGAAAGAATCCCCGATCTAAGTTGCTTCCAAGTTTCAAGGTCATTGTACTAACTTCTTCTTCTTCTTCAAGAACACCACCAAAGCCCACAAATGAGCTCAAAATGTACTCTTCTCACTTCGGGTTTACTAGAGGGATGTTTTCTTAGATGGAGGCTGCTGAGGGAATGAGAAATGAGGTGATAATGATGCTTATATATGGACCAAACCCTAAAATTTAGGGTTTGAGATTTCTTTACGTACACTGTGCGTATGCGGTGTATGCTTAGCGTACTATGGTTTGCCGTAGTACGCTCAACGTACACACCGTACGCCCAGCATACTAGGCCACTGGCCAAAATCACCAAAATGCCACTATGGGACATTCTTGCAAACTTTCCAAGTCCAAGGGTCAACATAGAATATTTCTTCATACATAGGGTTAAAATTGAAAATACCTCATCATCGGGATGTTACACTCAAAAAGAAAAAGCTCATTCTATCTTCCATAATAGAATAGCTTTTTCATTTTCTTTTGTTATATGATGTTTGTATATGTTGTGTAGTTATGATACACATACAATTATTAAAGAAGTTTATGGAAGTTTTTTTAATAAACAAACTATTTAAAAAAACTTTGATTTGAAAAAAAGCCTCTTATAAAACTTTCAATTTTCAATAGTTATTTTATTTCTATATGGGTATTTTGGTCCACAGCAAAGTATGCAAGGAATGGTAGGATTTTGATTATATTTGTAATTAACCATATTTGTAAAATCTTTTAGTTTTGCAGTTGATTTAGTATTTTTTTTGTAATTCATTCAGGTTTAAATTAACTTGATTGCACCTTGAAGAGATAATTATTATATAGACCAACAACCTACTCAGGGACTGCTACATCTCATGTCATAATTATGATTTAATTTTAAAAAGTTTAGTAAGTAAAATGTAAGTTTTCTTCACTGATCCAGAAAAACATATTTGGTCTCTACAATATACCAATCTTGATAAACCCAAAGCACCTAAAATCAATCCAAGTTACATCCATATTCCAAAACGGAGAAGATTAACTTTTACAACATCAAATGATCTTGTTCTTAATGACAGTGAAATGTAACTTATTTTGTTAAGCATATATAATGATATTTTTATTTCTTACCTAATCAATTGCAGAGAATTGCAAGATAGAGCGAGAAGATTGCTACGATTTAGAGACGAACTTACTCAGCCTGAGTCAACCGATAAAAACCATAAACAACAATGCAGAGATCTAAATCAACTTTAGTGAAACTTACTCATATTTACAAGTTTAACTATAATCAGGGGTGATTTTTTTTTGGGTTTTGAGCATTCTAACACTTCCTAAGTGTACATGCAACCCTAATAAACCTTGGATCTATGTTTGTCTAAAATACATGCAAAATTTGTTTTCCAAGGTTTATAACTTATCTAGCATGGCATGGGGAACTTTTAAACATAAAAGAACTAGATGAATTACATACCTTTGATTGTGAATTGATTCCTTAGGAGTTTGAGAGCCAAGCACCAATAGTGTGAATGCCTCAAATGGAAATCACAAATCACCACAAACTTGGAAAACTTATGAGAGAGTATATCTATGCTCTAGAAATCGGCCACCTTTCTTCACACACACTAGGGTGTCATTTCATGCATCACAAGCTTGTTTATATAGTGCACATGATTAGGGTAAACCCTAATAACCCATGTCTTTTCCTTTCCAAGGATCCATGGGTTAAAAGCTCCATGGATCATCCATGGACTCCCATATAAGCTTAGCCCATTACCATAATGAGTGTTAGCCCACACTATATAAATATAATAGTCCATGTTTAATTAGTCACCATTTGATCACTAAATTAATTCATAATTAATTTAAGACCAATACTAATTCAATAATACAATTTCATATTAATATATTATAACTTATAATATATTAATAAATCATAAATATACTATTCTCATAAAATTATCCATATAAATAGTTCGGGTGAAGTGCAACCCAAATGGACCATGCCGGGTCGGGTCAAGTATATACCAAATAAGTTATGGACTTAGACACCTTATCCAACAGTCTCCCACTTGGATAAGTCTAATAACTATATTTGCCTATATGACTTCAGGAACCAACCAGCAATCGTAGCTCTCTAAAACTCTGTTGAACTATGAAGCGCCATTTTAGATAAGTGATCACATAATCCTCTGCTCTCATGATATCAGCCGGACAAATACATGGAACAATGTCTTACTTATTGTACAGCAGTTTGTTTCCCGATTTCCGATTTGTTTGACAAAGAACTTAATCGAACACATCAATTTAGTTCTGACCGGGCCCGGTACATGGGTCAAAACAAAATCATCGAGGGGCCCAAATATCGCTTCTATTTCTAGAAGGAACAGATAAACTTCGACTCATATGCTTGTTCTACTACTTATTGAATTGTACACAAATGCACGTTTTATAATATCAAGTTACTGATGCGTTTTCGTGCAATCAATGTACAACCAACTCATAGATAACAACTCATATCTCTAGGTTTGAAGACTTATATGATATTACCGTCTCACGATCACTCGAGATAAATTCCATGAAGTGATGCAAGTGAGCGTGGGTTGAATCCAATACTCATAACTTATGAGCACTCATGAGTGTTGTAACCATGTCCAACATCTTAGACCTCTACAACCAACTCATGACAGTCTTGATTCATATCTACTTCCAACATATGACCGACTGTGGATGGTTTGAATAACTTAATCATTCGGAAAGAATAACCTAGTTATTATCGAAGTCAAAACATGCAAAGTGAAACACAAGAATAATTGAATCCAATATGGTCTCAGCACTTATGAATATAAATAAAACACCTTTTATTCATCACCATATTGATTTCACATTATTCTGTTTCGATTTATCAACTTAACACTTGAATTAAAACAATAGTTGTCCCATGCTCCAAGCATGTATACTATGTTTTCTAAACAATAGTCATGCCATACACCAAGTATGCACACTATGTTTGTCTATGATCTTTACTTTGTGAAGTAGATCAATTGAACATGATTCCAATGATGCTCATTTCACAGTCCCAAATCCTTACCGTAAATGAAAGAATACCAAATTCTTGTCATTTACTGTAATCTGTTAGATTCCAAACTTATATGCATTGATCCTCTTGCAATGACTATGCACAAAAGTCACAAAACTTGTCAACAGTCATTACAGAGTATTCCAAAGGAGATCACTTCTATGGAAACGAAGTCTCATATTCAAAGTACATTGCTTTGAACATCCTTCTTGCATAAAAGTTTCTAACTTTCTCATAGATTCTTAATATCCAACTCCCAAAATGGAAAATTTCCATATTCCCATTTTGATTATCATATCTGAACAAGAGCTACCTCTTTTCAAAATATATCTATATGGTCCTTCCAAAATTTAACACTATACTTGCAACTGTCCCTTAGCAACCAATCTTTGGTGAACCTTAGATTGTCCTCGACAATTGCTTAATCATTTTAGTCATATCCGGTTCTATTCCTTTTTCCCTCTTAATTCTCTAAGCATTTTGAAAAAAATTTAGAACGGATAAATATTATAGCACATGTGACCGATCCTATACCCGAAGCATATGGGACACGATTCATGATGTGTCACATAAAGACCTGATGCTAGATCAGTCTCTTGCTACAATATTTTTTATTTTTTTATTTGCCATGTTTTCAAAAATCGACTATGAAGAGGGATGCCGTAATCATAATCGAATTTGAGAACGCAATATATATAGAATTTCCTTATGCTGAACAATTCCAACATAAAATTCATATACATATCCTTGACTAAAGATGATTGAAATCTCAATCTAAACTTTTAGGATTGAAATGAAGTATAATCTCCTCTCCCTTAATTATAGCAAAACAACCTTTTTCCAGGTGAAATTCTTGTTTTCTATAATTAACAATACTCATCATAATTGATTATGCTCCCACTAGCATAATAATTATTTAGCACAACAATTATGCTCCAACTAGCTTTGACATGTACTCAGAAATCCACTTGTAGAAATCAATACTTTATTGACTTTCATCACCAAAGTTCAGACTTCTGATACGAGATGCTTCGACAAAACTTTATCTAAGCTTCTCAGACGCATACATCTTTCTTTAGATAGCCCACATGTGTGTCTAAACAATTATGAAGAGGGATGTCGTAATCATAATGTTTAGACCTGTTTGCCATTTCTCACAAGTCCATGTTAATGTGTCGGTTAACCACACACGCTCCACTAATGACTTTGAGAATGCAAACAACACAATTGCTATCTACTTAAAATCTACTTAGTGAAAGTGTTTCCTCACCATCATTTTCATGAATCAGAAAGAAACCTTATGACACTTAGATTTTATGGTGTATGTGTTCCTATCCATGTGAATTTGTCAAAACCTTAATCACAAGACAAGGTTAGTGACAAACTCAAAATCGTATGGATTGAACTTGTTCAATCTTGATTTCTTGCGTCTTGGTCGCCCAAGGGCCCACCATTTCTTCCAAGTTGTTATGCATACAATTGAGAACTCACAGAACTCACAAACATAATCAACTTTACCGGAATAGGCACAGAAACAAGAATTATGTCAACACGATAGGTTACAAACCTCAAGCCGTGTGCTAGTGATAAACTATAGGTTTTATCCTTGATTAGCTCTTGAAACTTTCAAGACCTTTAAGACTCTCACTGTCCTCTTGACATATAAGTTTCTCTTTGTCAAGAACCATTCCTTGACAACCAAACAAATATTCAAGAGTCAGTGTGGATCCTTATCAAGATAAACACTTCACACAATTGGTGTCAATTGGTCTTTGTTTTATCCAAAACATCACAACTTACCAATTTCAAATGTGCAAGAGTAGAAAACATTTTACTCTTACATTTGACAAGTGTTATAAACCTTATTTAAGATGTGTCACTAAAGTTACAATCTTGGAGTATGACTCTAAGACTTGTTTTGGAATGAAGTATGATTCATCTTCTTTATTTTAACCATTCCAACAATTCATGAATCCTCTTCTTAGCCTAAAATGCACTAAGATGTCCTTAGAGGATGAATTATGACATGGTTTCTTAATCATTAAGATGATCATAAAACAAGATACTAAAGTACTCTCCCATCTTTTCAGATTTGAGAAACTTTTATCTTTCTGCCCAATTTGATTCTTCCCATTCGTCCTGCCATACATTGAAAATTTTCCAATGTTTCAGAATTGTACTTCAACTTGTAGGTACAACCATATTTACTAAACTTTAGTAAATCATGACGAATAGTCTTATCGATCTTTGTGGTGGACTTTGACCTGCACACACCTAGTGTACCCGATCCTTTAGTCTTTCACCTGTCTCACATATACATGTGGTTAGGGAATTAGTCTTAACTTTTCAAAAATGAAAATTCTCATTCATCATGCAATACAACCTGCATGATTCCAAGTTTCAGTCCAATTGAAACCTTGGGTGATGAGAATCTTTCCTTATTTGATAAATTTAGACACTACCACAAATGAAAGAATCAAATGCACATTTCCATTATTGCTAGAACCATACAAACATCAATTTTTCATAAAATGCCATTGCAAGGAGATATAATAAAATAAAACAAAAATTTATTTATTTATAAATGCGGAAAAACTTTTTCCTTACAATGCAACTTTAAATGAAAACTATGCTATTACATATCTTCTAGCAATCTATCATAACTCTTATGTAGCAGCTCAAAAATCCGATCTTCGAACCATGCGATTGAAATCCATCTTCGCGATCAGATTCAGCATACTCTTTCTTTAATTGTCTTTCCCTTTGCTTGATCCTGCCAAACACCAAAATGTAACCGAGTCACATTTTGTATTAAGAATCATCAATAAGGAACTTAACAGAGTTAGATAGTGGACTTACCTGAAGTAGAGTCAAACCATTTGTTTCTACTTGCTTTCAGATCTTTTAGGTATTCAGGGCAGCTTCGCTTCCAATGTCCCTTCTCATGACAATAAAAATATATAGACTCTTTGGGAATGGTACATGAGATTATCACAGACTTAGCCTTTCCCTTTGCCTTTTGGTCAACCGGGTTGACCAAGGCCGATCCCTTTCCATTGGGAAGAAAAGGCTTTTCTGGACTTCCATTGTTACCATTGTCCATGTCCATGGAAGTTTGAGAAATAGACCTTCCACCCATATTTGCTTGACCATTGCGCCACATCATTTCTGACTCAGCAGCAACAAGCAAATAAGATAGATCTATTAGGGTCATGTCGTGATCTATCACATAGTAGTTCTTAATGAACTCACTATATGAATGTGGAAGTGACTGAAGAACCCAGTCAATAGCCAACTTCCTTGGGACAACGACACCCAACATTCTCAACCTGTCAAAGTGTCAAAGTGTGACTTCATTCCTAAGACATGAGTGCACACAGGTCTTCCATCTTTATGTTTCATTGCTAGTAGGGCTTGAGTGACCTTGAATTTTTCAAGTCTTCGAGCTTGTGGGTCAGGGAGAATAATTGGAAGAGGTGGAGGTAGAGAAGTATGATTTCCATGAGATTTGGAAAGATCACAGTTGTCTAAACCAGACATCTACAATGGGAGATATTCAAGTTAGTTGATTTTAAGTCCTTAATATAACACCCAATATGAAATACTAAGGCTAGGACCCAACACAATATTTTATAACTTGGAAGAGGGATGCTGTAATCCAAGCTATAAAATATTTGAAGGTAGGTGAATCACGATTCACCAATTTCCACCATGAAAAATGAAATAAATTATTAAGTTTTAATTGGATTTGAAACTCCTAGATCTTTTGAGATTCATTGAACTTTCAATGGCATGTTTCAATCTCGATTGTGCCCTTCAGATTTTGTGACTGGGATGCCGAGGATCACAAAACAAGGTGTGAATAACCATGCAAACTCACTTGGTACCTTAATATTATCACCTAATCGATGTGCCAGTTAACCACACACGCTCCACCGATCTATGATAAACATTAAGTCACCCTTCGTGATCCTTACTAGTCCAAGTTAGTGTGCCGGTTAACCACACACGCTCCACCAACGACTTGGTAAGGTACAAAGTGTGAATTTCATGGGTTAGCACCAAATTCACATTTTCCTAAAGTAACTAAGATTGGGAATTATAAAAATACTTAGTTACTTTATAATCATTATACTTTTAATGAGAATTAAAGTCATTGTCCTACCCGTTCGGCTAACGACCCTCCACCGATCAAGGAAGCGGTGGGTGAGAGTGGACACCCATTAAGCTGCCATTTTATAGGCAACAACCTTATACCCCCCTTATAGACCGGCTTCGTGAATGAGGCCTACTAACGGTAAAACGACTTGATCTTATACATATATATAATAATTAACCATTAATGTTATAAATAGTATAAGGGTTGAAGTTTAACTTTTAAAACTCTAAGGGTTGGAATTAAAGTATATTAAAGTGTGTGTAACTTTACAAATTCCAAAACTTGAGGGCAAGTTTTGAAACTTTTCAAAACTTTTCATTTCATAACTTATGAGTTAATGGTTCATAAAAATAAAGACTCTTCATTTTTTTGTAACTTATGTGTTTAAATGTGTGTTTAAAAGAAAGTGACCTTTGGATATCCATAACTTGAGGAAAAATTATGGACTCCATTAAAACACATAAATGATCGAGAATTAATGATAAACAATTCAGCAAATAATTCCTATCATTTTTCTAAACTCATAAGAAGATGAACATGATCATCAAGATTTCAAGAATTATATGAACACATAAAATCATGGAATTTTGATATAAGCCATTGTAAATGGATTAGCACAACCATTACACCATCTAAAACAGGTTTTAAAACATCAAAACAGTTTAGGGTAATGTTTCTAGTCCATTTCCAGCAGCAAGGCTCCAAAAACTGCTCACTGGATGACAAACTCGTCGAGTTCATCAAGGAACTCGTCGAGTTCATGCAATAACACATAAACTCGGCAAGTTTTTTGCCAGAACTCGTCGAGTCTTCTTGTCTGGGCAGTTTTTGGCTTTTGAAAAACAAGTTTGCATCAAGTATCAAGTAAACAAGCCTAGGCTCTGATACCACTGTTGGGTTTTGAGCATTCTAACACTTCCTAAGTGTACATGCAACCCTAATAAACCTTGGATCTATGTTTGTCTAAAATACATGCAAAATTTGTTTTCCAAGATTTATAACTTATCTAGCATGGCATGGGGAACTTTTAAACATAAAAGAACTAGATGAATTACATACCTTTGATTGTGAATTGATTCCTTAGGAGTTTGAGAGCCAAGCACCAATAGTGTGAATGCCTCAAATGGAAATCACAAATCACCACAAACTTGGAAAACTTATGAGAGAGTATATATATGCTCAAATGGAAATCACAACTCACCACAAACTTGGAAAACTTATGAGAGAGTATATATATGCTCTAGAAATCGGCCACCTTTCTTCACACACACTAGGGTGTCATTTCATGCATCACAAGCTTGTTTATATAGTGCACATGATTAGGGTAAACCCTAATAACCCATGTCTTTTCCTTTCCAAGGATCCATGGGTTAAAAGCTCCATGGATCATCCATGGACTCCCATATAAGCTTAGCCCATTACCATAATGAGTGTTAGCCCACACTATATAAATATAATAGCCCATGTTTAATTAGTCACCATTTGATCACTAAATTAATTCATAATTAATTTAAGACCAATACTAATTCAATAATACAATTTCATATTAATATATTATAACTTATAATATATTAATAAATCATAAATATACTATTCTCATAAAATTATCCATATAAATAGTTCGGGTGAAGTGCAACCCAAATGGACCATGCCGGGTCGAGTCAAGTATATACCAAATAAGTTATGGACTTAGACACCTTATCCAACAGATTTTTCGTAATCAATTCGTGGTATATCCAGTTGATCCCTTTTTGTTCTGTTGTTATAAGTCTATTTGTATTTCAGTGGATATGTTATTTGTTTCCGACACTGCCACTGGTGAGGACAATTCATCTTCAGATTATAACATGAAGATCAATGAATTTAGGAATGAAACACTTATATGGAATTAGACATACATATATTATATATTTGGGGTCCAAAGGGTAGAAGGACTCTTGTTTTTGAAATATAATTGTAGGGGTCGAAACTTAAATAGTGCGGAGTCGAAATAGTTTAAGTTTGTAAGGAGTTGAAATCCAAATGATTCCGACTCTCTATGTATTTACAAGGCATTGTTTATATTCGAAGCTATAATGTTTAGTCCTTGTATTTTTTTGCTGAGTTCGTTGTACCCTATAAATAGGGTAAGTACTATAGTTGAGCGTAACTTTTAAGCTCTTCAGTTTGTAAACAATCTCAAAACTTTGTACTCTTCAGACTTAATACGAGCCCATCAGATCATATTTACATGATGTGTTCTTAATTGTTTCTTTGATTGATTTCGTGTTCGTTTATCGATTCTAACTCACATCAATTGGTATCAGAGCTCATAATTCACACATCAGTTGGCATCAGAGCGGGTGTTCTTGAAGTCTTCAAGAATTTGATCCATGATGACATTTTTGATTTGGTGAATCTTCATGTTGTAAGTTTTTTTTTGTTTGAGAGAGTTTTTGTTCTAAAAATCAAATATATTCCTTGATTTGATTCAAAATTCGATTTTCCTTCTCTATAATACTTGTTAATTTCGCTTTCTCTCTCAAGAACGTGGTTCATATTCTCTTTCTCTCTAGAAAGTCATTCGAAATTACTTTCTCTATCTAGAGATTTCATTCATAATCATTTTCTCTCTCTAGAAATATCCAACTTCTAGTGATCTTTGTTGTTAATTGATCAAAGATGGTACGTTTTCTTTATGATTCTTGGATCGTGATAATTGAAGATGTCAAATACAAAGTCAATGAGAATCAGTTTTATGGGTTATTTTTGAAAGGCAAGTTTATTATATGGGAAACTTTGATTTCTTATGGAGACAAGACAGATGATCATGGAAAATTGATATTTCAACCTCTTTGTAAGATTGAAAGTTTGACTGAAATTACCATGAATATTTTATGTTGTCATGGTAACAAAAAGGAAGGAAAGAAAAAGAATTATTTGAAAAGGAATATGTTTCTCTTATTGACGACCCAAATGATCTTCATGCTCTTGAGTTTGTTGAAGACGTTCTTGAAGAAGTTCATCATGTTCATGATGTTCTTGATGTTCAAGACAAGGGAATTCAATGTGATTTTCATGTAGATGTGAAAGTTTTTCATTCAATTGGAGTTCAAACTGATGATTGCTTGAATTCTTGTGATTCGTTTGAAGGAATGGTGTCATACTGAAAACCTTGAATCCAAGTAGTTCAAATTTATCAAACTCCAAAAGATTTGATTCAAAATTTCAAAGATGAACTTGTCAAGATTGATGTTGTTCTTGAAGTCAAAACTTCAAGATCCAAACAGATGAAGAAGAATATCAAAAACAAGAAGATTTGAGTTTCTAAACAAAAATTTTCAGATGTTGTCATGAAGCCGAAATCAATGAAGCAAATTTGGGTTCCAAAGCAACAATCATCAAATGTTGCAATGATTTCGAATTCCAAACCCAAAATTGTTGAAAATTCTCAGATTCGTTATGAAGATGAAGTTAGATCTTTGAAAAATGAGAAGAATGGATTGTACAATGTGCATCGTGGATGGTATAATGTGAAATTTGGAGATTTCTCAGTTCCAACCAAAGAAACGAGATATTCCATGATTGATTCGAGTATTGTAAATGGAAAAATAATTATCAAGAAGGTTTCTCAAATTCTCAAATGGATTCCGAAAAATTCATGTTGAGATCGCGACCTTGTTCTTGAAGATCCAATGATGAACGATTCAGGTTTTCTCGAAATTCAAATTCAATTTTATTTTCAATTCATGCTTTTCATTTTTTATTTTTGATCGTTTTGACTCGTTGGATCAAAATTGTTTCCACCGCAATGATGATCCAATAATTTTTTTTAGATCAAGACCAAACTAATTCTCGTCACTATTCATTCGATCCAAATCATTCAATCTGTTACTATTCATTTAATCAGATTGAGCTCAATAAAAAACAATTCGAATACTGTTCATCATAGATTTTTTTGAGCCCAAGTCAAAATCAATTTCATCACACATCTTCTTTCTCACATCATTCATTAATTCGAAATCAGAAGAATATTGAAGTTTTTGTTCTCGTTCAATAGTCAGCAGAAGAGAAAATCGAAAAGTCAAAGTATGATGATTTTGAATCTTGGTGAAAAATGAATGAAGTTTTCTTGATTCGAAGTAGATGAAAGTTCAATGTTGATAACGATTGAGAATTAAATGTTTGAAAGTTCAGTTGTGGTTTGAAGTCGAAATTAGTTGGTGATGATTCGAGTCTATTGGATGTCGATTGGCATACTTGTGTTGGGTTCGTTGTTTGTCTGATTGGAGTTCGATTTTTGGTATTTGAAGACTTAGTTATGAGTGAATGATTTGTGTATGGTTTTAGGATGCTCGCATTCATGACTTAAGATGAAATTGAATTTATGATCGAAATCAGTTTTGGAGTCGAAATTGATTTCGACGTTATATGGCCATAATTGAATTTGATGATTAGAAGAAGGCTAAGAATAAAAAATCAGACCCTTGATTATCGAAAACCAATTGTTGATTTTGTATGCATATGAAGTCGACATCGATTTATGGTTAATCGTTAATTCGAGTCGATTCAAGCATCTGGGATTGCTTGGAATCGAAAATATGTTCGATTAACGTTTTTGGAATAATAGTCAACAAAAATTACTTGAAGTTGAAATCACTTTCGACTAGGTGTTGTGTCCAAGTCAAACTGATGTTGATTTACCTGTTCGAGTCGATGATTAGAAAAAACTTGACTTTGGAATCGAACGTTCAAGAATCGTTGGTCAAAGATTTATAGTTGAAATATGGAATTGGAACTAGGAATCGAACGTGAAAGAAAACGATTCGATTTTGGGATGATGAGTTGTAAGTCATTGGATTGGAGTTGAAATCAATTTCGACTGGTATTGATGTTTATAAAATAATTTCAATTACGTATTGCTTGGAATCAAATTCAAGTTCGACTAGTGTTAGTTGATTGAGTCCAAGTCAAAAGCCTTTAGCTTGGGATCGATATAAAGGTTAAGAATCGAATTAGACATTAAAATTAGTTCGAATCGACAGGTCTAATTTCGGCTATTATGGTATTTCACTGGGAATCAAATTCTATTTGGGAATCAAATAGATAAGGAGTCGAATTCGACTACTTGGGGTTAAATGTCTTGGAGTCGAACACCTTGGGGACGAATGAGTTTGTTTGGAGTCGACATCGAATTCAACTGATGATGTTGTTCCATTCACTCACATCCTGGTATCGAATTGGGGAAGAAAAACACATCATTTCACTTCGAGTCCCTGAAGTTTTAGCATAATGGCAATTTCTACCCAGTTTCGAATTGGCGTAAGTTTTTTTGAAGAAGTAAAGATGTTTCAGTTCGAATCCCTGAGGTTTAAGAATTTTGACAGTTTATACCCAATTTCGACCTGAAGTTTCCCATTTGGGGTAAAGTTTCGCATTTGAAGTTGATTTGTAGCAACGGTTCCCTGCAGAATTTGTGAAAATGACAGTTTTTACCCAGTTTTTGAATTTCTTGTAACTCTCACCCAAAAGTTGAAATTTTCACAAATTTTGGAACTTTTTCTCAACTTTTCGTGATTGTTTTTCATGCAAGATTTTCGTGGTTGCATTTTTGTCACACATCAAGGGGGAGTTTCGTCACATTTATTCCTCGAGCGCTTCTCATCCTTGGTGGGATTTATAATCATTTGTTGATTATAAAAGGGGGAGAATGTGGAAATGGGTATTCGATGCTTCTTGGATATTCCTTTACAAAGCGGATTTGAAGACCGTTGTTACTTCGAGGGGGAGTTGGTCTTGATTGCGATCTCGTTTAGAAATTGAAGTCGGGACATCCAATCCTAACTTTGATGGGGGAGAATGTTAGGATGCAAAGTTCTCAATGGATATGGCTTACCCTCTCGTGATGTATAATGAGTTTAGTATTTCCTACCATTTATGTAAGAACCATAATGGAACCCATTTGAGGGATTAGTTTAGAGAGAGAATTTACATTACCCACTTGTAATCTTGCTGTTCTAATGGAGCTTAAATGCTTTTATTTACTCTTGGTGTTCGGCCATCGAAAGGGGCTGACGGTTCTTCTAAAGCTTCTAAAGCTCCAAAGAAGATAAATCAAGCTGAGAAACCACCAACTATGGAGGAGGGTGTTACAAAAGAAATTATTCGTTCGAAATCAGGAATTCTCAAGCATACAAAGAAACCAACGAAGAAACCCAATGATTCCCCAGTTAAGCAATCTGTTCAAGAACCAGAAATCAAAACTACTGAGCAAACACATGTTGATTCTTCACGAACTCATTCTTCTCAGGAGGGTATCAAGAAGATTTGAAAGCCTTAGTTCAACAGGAAAGGAGTTTTGTTTAGAGAAGTATATGTTCCTGTTTCACCTGCATCGAAGAAACGTCAAGCCCTGGATATGGCTCAGAAATTGCAGCAGAAGAAATGGAATCTCCAGTATCCACTTGACCAAGTCACAGGCGAAAGTGATAATGATAGTGATAGTGGCAAATCTGATATTCGCATAGAAGATTCTGTGCTTGGATCACCTCGAAGGGATTCTCCTCTCAAGTCGAATTTCGAGGCGATAGGAGATCGTGATGTCAATGTAAACGTATTTAATACAAATACAGACATCAATTTGAATGATCAAACAACAAAATCCATCCCTGAGAAGACTAAGGTCATACCACCCGGAGTTTCGCGAACAACAGATATCCTTGTGGACTTATCTGATAAGGACACAAATGTCAACATGGATGAAACCTCTACTGCTTTACCACCAATTTTATCACCCTTAACAACTTCAGTTCCAGTTTCGACCATCTCACCAACATATTCCACAATCATGCATGAACCGATCACCACTCTATTCTATTCTCAATCCACTGAGGCTGAAAGAATGATTCATGACGAAGAAGCAAATGATGATGAGATTATGGTATCATTTACTGATCTTTAATTCGATCCTGAGTCGATATGGTGTATTTATTGAAATATCAAGAGAATCGTTTTCGAAGCTTGGTTGAAAGCATAGAGCAGAAACAAGCCGAAAGGTTAGTAGTTCATTCCAAAAGCTTTGACTATGAGATTCAGAAGCTTCGTGACGTTGCAAAAAAATGTCATGATATCTTTGTTGAACAAGTGACGAAAATGAAGGAATATGTGGATCTTAGTGTTTCTAAACTCAAATCGGAGATGTCAAAAGACGTTTAGAAAATGGAGCAAAATTACACTTTTCTGCATAGCAAATTTTATGTCGTTGCGACTGTTATCACAAAGTTGGTTGATTTCAACACTGAGTATTCGAATAAGCTTGAAGTGAAGTCAGGAAAGGATTCTCACGTGTTTGAAAAGCTGGAAGAATTCTTATTTAGTATCAAGGAGTCTAGTTCGAAAGCTTCTCTTTCAAACCAACCCTTAGTTTCTCAAGAGTCTATTTCTTAATTGATTTTAACTATTGAGACCAATATCAATTCAAAGCTTGCTCCAATCCTTAAGTTGGTTCTTCGATTGCCAAACTAATCCTCCACGTGTGGTGTAAGTGTCACAAGGGAGAGAGAAAGGATTTAGAGGAGTTGGTTCCTCAAAAGATTATGAGAAAGGATTTGTTGGGAAAGTGAGTTCGACTCAAATTCCGACTTCACTTCCCATATCATTGACCACGACTTCTACAACAACTACAAGAGCACTGATAAAAGGGATCTCAATAAACGAAAGAGTTGGAGGTTCGAGTTCAAGTTCAATTCCACCAACTTCGAATGATGATCCAAGTAATAAAGGAAAAGCTATTTCTGTGATTCTATCTAAAGAAGAAAAGAAAAAGCAACAAGCTATTGAAATTGAGAAGCAAAGGCAGATCAACAGTATAATGAGCCGAAGAGAAAATGACCCACCTGGCTTGAACAATGGTGATCCCAACAAGAAGTGGTGTTATGAAACGATTGAGGATATTGTTTTGATTGGGTTGAATGATTAATTTTGTAAGGTTCCTACGAAGAATTATGATATTGAGAATTCTGATTTTAGTCAGCTTGATTTCCCGATAAACCACATGTTGTTCACAACCTCTCGGTTAAAGATTTTTGAAAATTTTTATGATAAAGATGAGCTCAAAAGACTGAAGATTCGTTTCCATGCAGTCTTGGGGAAAAGCAAAGAAGAAGTATGGTCATCTGTGAAGATTGTGAAAGTGATGACTATAATGTGTGACAACTTGTTCGAAGGTCTTCTGCAAAATTTTCTCTATGTGGTCTTAAGAACGAACAATGTAGCTTGTGAGTTCTCTTATGCAGATTTCCAACTATTGAACTTAAACGACTTGATTACGGTCACAAGGATTTTAAGTAATGTGGATGTTTCGAAGCTAATTGAAACCAACAAGGATGATTTCATAATTGGTTTTGCTCATATCAAGGTTTTCATAGACAACTACTATGATTACTTGGCAATCACAAATATTGAGCTTGCTTTAGCTGTCAACAAGCCTTCGAAAGTCCCTCAATCTTTGTTGAAAGGAAAGATTAATATTGATAAGTATGAAGATGGTGAGATAATACATCAACCTCTTGGGGTCGTGCTTCGAGGGAAGAATAGGAATGGGAGGATGATGAAATTTTTGTTTCAAGTAAGTGATTTAGAGAGGTATATGAATGCTCAATATACCAATCTCCTTGTTCGAATTAACAACTGTAAGAGGAATGAAGTTGAAGGTAAGGCTGAGATTCGAAAGACTATTTTGTGGTATATGGATATTTGCAATGTACTTCTTCAGACTTTGAAGCTTATGGCATAATTTCGACTACTCTCACTAAGGGGGAGATTGTAGGGGTCAAAACGTATATAGTGAGGAGTCGAAATAGTTTAAGTCTGTAAGGAGTCGAAATCCAAATGATTTCGACTCTATGTATTTACAAGGCACTGTTTGTATTCGAAACTAGAAAGTTTAGTCCTTGTATTTTTTGTTGAGTCTGTTTTACCCTATAAATAGGGTAAGTCTTAGAGTTGAGAGTAACTTTTGTGCTCTTCAGTTTGTAAACACTCTCAAAACTTTGTACTCTTCAGACTTACTACGAGCCAATCAGATCATATTTTCATTATGTGTTCTTACTGCTTTCTTTGATTGATTTCATGTTCGTTTATTGATTCTAACTCACATCAATAATTCATTGAACGTAATTATCTTGAAGCATTTGGTACTTTACCCTTTCTCTAATGCCAAACTACAAATTAAACTATGAAGATGTTGATAACCGGAATTTTTAATGAATGTTGGGGGTATTCATGAATTATTTGATTTCGTATACGAATAAACCATCCCATACTACCTCTGTTGACTTACTTTTATGGTTGTAATCGACATTTTTCTGTATTTATGTATTTGTGTTGACTGAACATATAAGTCAAAATACGTTTCTCTTTGTAGTTGTTTTTGTATATAAAAGGGAAAAAATGAATTGTTATTTTCTCTTTTTACAAGAAAATACCAGCATACTTTCATTTAATTGTTTGTCACAACATTCTACTTTTTTTTCTCTACTTCCAGACGAAGACATGGATGTGAAATAAATATGTCTATATTCTATCACTAGATCATATTAGTCCTCTCATAAATCACAAAAAATTGGCTTATTGCATGATCTCTCTTGGTTCTCATAATTTGTAGATAAGCTTATATTTTCTTTTCATAATCTTGTTAAAGTTTGCAGGTTACAATTTAAACTACTTCTTTTTCAAAATATGTTGAATTTACAGGAGTTCATTTAGGATGACCTATAATCCCAAAATAGCTCACATATTCAAATAGATTTTTGTGCCTAATGAATTCTTGGTGTGAGTCAGTACTAGTGTTATAGATTGGTGACTTTGATTCCTTTTCTATCTTTAATGCAATATAGATGCACACTCATGTTTCGTTTTACTTTGATTCTATTTGGAGAATGGCTTACAAAGGTTGCAAAACCGTTTAGACATCCCCTATGATGGTTCAACTCCAGATGAACATACCACATGCGCAGATCACTTGTATGGTATTTATGCATAAATGTACTTTATATTTTTTTGGATTACACTTAACTAATATGGTTGTGTGTCGTAGGGTTTCACTCTAAATGGATTAAAAGGTTTCTTAGTTATTATAGTTATTTATATATATTAAATAATATTAAAAAAAACAAAATATGGCAATTAAAAACAAATTGTGATTAGTATTAACAAAAATATTAATAATGGGAGAGAAAAAATGTGGTATTGTCGAATCATTGCGAATATATTTTAATGATTTTTCTGTATTAATATTTATATAATATAAAAGTAATAAAAATGATATAAGGATTGAGGTGTATATGGATAGTCTCAACCTATTTAATACCAGGTTACTTGTAGAAATTTGGCGCGCTCAATATATATATATATATATATATATATATATATATATATATATATATATAGAGAGAGAGAGAGAGAGAGAGAATGGTGGTATTGTCGTATCATTGCGAATATATTATAATGATTTTCATGTATTAATATTTATATAATATAAAAGTAATATAAATGATATAAGGATTGAGGTGTATATGGATAGTCTCAATCTATTTAATACTAGGTTGCTTGTAGAAGTTTGGCGCGCTCGATATATATATATATATATATATATATATATATATATATATATATATATATATATATATATATAGGTTTAGGTTTATTTGAGACCATGTTAATTTTGTTAGACCGTGAGACGCAATCTAAAAATAATTTTAAAATGCAAAATAAAAGGAAAAATCCAAAAATTCTTTTTTTATTATTATTTTCTTTACCTAAAAATAGCAATAAAAAAACAAAAAAAAATTACCGTTTTTTTTAAATACATGAAATATTCTAATAGAATATTATACTGTAAATATTTCAATTTGATTTTTAGAATGTAATAATATTCTAATATTCTAGTACAATATTCTAATATTCTACTAAAATATTTCACAGATATTTAAAAAAAACGGTAATTTTTTTATGGATAAATAAGTGACGAAAATAATATCTAAATTTTTTTTTTGAAAAATTTCAAGTATTTTGCATTAAATTTTTTTTTTATCTACAAAATGAGTGGCTAGGATTGCGTCTCTCCGTCTTACAAAATATAGTGGTCTCACATGAACCTATCCCTATATATATATATATATATATATATATATATATATATATATATATATATATATATATATATATATATATATAGTAGACGAAATCCTGCGCGTTGCACATTAACACATATATAGTTGAAATCTTTACAATATATTTTTTCTTAAAAGTAACAATAACATTGTTGTTAAATTTGATATAATAATTTGTAAACTATGTTGATATAATATATTTATTATTTCGAATTACATGATAATATATGTATTTATTAAACATGCATAATCTTAATCGTTTTAATGATCTCTACCTACGGGTTACTCATTAATAAAATATAATATAATGTATGGTTTAACGTTATTTATAGTTGTTGTTATTGTTAATTAATTTTTTAAAATTTATTTGCTTAACGTTTTTAACGATTGCTATTGTAATTTAGTTTAAGCTAGTTATTTGAAAACTTTTAATGGTTATAAAATATTTTTAGAAAATATTTTGGTTAATTTGAAATTACAATTTAGTTTTTGCATTTAGCACTACAATTTATCACTTTTAACTATTTACAAAATGTTCTTTAGATTTTTTAAGTTAAACTGAAATTTCTATTTAAGTTGACCCTGTAATATTATATTTAAAATTAACAATATAAGTATTTTATCCAAATTGTTCAAAAGTTGTAGCTTTAAAATGATAACTAGGCGAATGTCCGCACATTGTGTGGAAACACCTATATAGTTGAAATCTTTACCAATATATGTTTTTTTTAATATTACAATAACGTTGTTGTTAAATTTGATATAATAATTCGTATACTAGATTGATATAATATATTGATTATTTTGAATTATATGATAATATATACATTTATTATAACTGTATAATCTGAATCGTTTGAATGACTTCTACCCATAAGTTACACATGAATAAAACTAAATATAATATATGGTTTAATATTATTTATAGTTGTTGTTATTGTTAATTAATTTTTTTAAATTTATTTGCTTAATGTTTTAATTTCTATCGTTATAATTATTCAAAACGTCAAACATTGTTTTATTTTATTTTAAAGGTAACAATATAATCATTTATATAGAGTTATTTTTAAATATTGTTATTGTAAGTTATTTTAAGCTACTTATTTGAAAACTTGTAACGATTATAAAAATATCTTTAGGAAATATTTTATTTAAATTCAGAGTACAATTTAGTTTTTTTTCATTTATCACTACTATTTATCACTTTTAACTATTTACAAAATATTCTTTGGTTTTTTAAGTGGATCTGAAAGTTATATTTAAGTTGACACTGTAATGTTATATTTAAATCAACAATTCAAGTATTTTGTCCAAAATCTTCAAAAGTTGTAGCTTTAAACTGATAATCGTTTACATACAACAACATTTTAAATATAATAAATTAAGTATAATATGTTAAAAGTTAAATACATAACTTTATACGTAGAAGTAAATATATTATTTAAAAATTGAAATTAAGTTTATTTATATTTACACTTTAGATTTGATATTTATTTAACATTATTAACCAACTTATAATCATTATTAGGAATACACTATAATTTATCAATTTTAACTATTTACAAAATATTTTTTTGGGTTGTTTAAGTTAAAATAAAATTTATATTTAAGTTGACCCTGTAATGTTTTATTTAAAATAATAATTTAAGTATTTTATACAAATTGTTCCAAAATTATATCTTTAAAATGATAATGGTTTACATCCACCAATATATCTGTTAGGTGCATTTCATGCACCCATTTTGTAGCTTTATTTCATAAAATTGCATTGCATATAGGCTTAAACTTATGCATTTTGCGTGTTTTCGGGATTGTTCATGAGGCTATTTCATTCACACACTTTTGTGATATTTCAGGGAATTTTGGAGGTAAGATCTTGCTTGACTCGTTAAATAAGAGATGTAGATGAAGTTTCGGGACTTACGGAGCACCGAGGATGAAGAAATCAAAGAATAAAAGATTTTGGCTTTTCAGAGATTTACACGGCCGTGTAAATGGAAGCTTTGTGTTTACATGGGCCGTGTAAACGAAGACTCTTGATCATTGTACTTTGAAGGCTTGACCAATTTACGCATTGTACTCTTGTATTTACACGGGCCGTGTAAATGGTAGTGTTAATTTACACGGGCCGTGTAAACATGGTCGTGAGTTAAAAGCAATTTTTCTTCTTTCTTAAAAGGGTGCAACCGGTTCCAGGAGAAGTGAAGTCGATTTTAGGAGTTCTTGGGGCGATTATCTGAAAGAGTTGGAAGGCAATTAATATTTGGAAACACTTGAATTTAGTTTGGATTTCAATTTGTAAGACTTTAACTTCAATTTCTAGATTTGTGTTTTGTTCTAGTCATGTGTAGCTAGAAAACTAGACTCTCCAACTTTATATATTGAATATTGTGTGTGATTTCAATCATGTGACTTGGTGTTTGTTTCTAAATGCTATCTAGTGAATTTGATTTTGTTTCAATGTAAAGTTTGATTTTAATTCTAGTTATTATTGGCCGTTTGAGTTAGGGTTGAATCACCCAAGCTATCTGTTATGTAAAATTCGTAATTGTTTTGTTAAATAGAACAAGTAACAAGCACTAAATTGAATTTCTTCAAATGATTCTAGTGTAAATCAAATTCACACATTTTTACGCTCCCGAGCTTACGATGAGTATTTAATGTTGTTGGTAAAATTCACACAAAATATAATGCAATTTCTGCACCTAATTATAAGAGCTTGTTTAGATTAGATTGGTGAGATTAGAATTAATCAAAGAGTTTATTTTGATTAATTAATATGGTGAATACAAATTGCTAGAGCTTGTTAGCATTTCCAAGTGCCAACTTAGATAGATTTAAACAAATATCATTTCATACATGAAATCACATTGCCAGTTTGTCTTGCATGGAGTTGGAGTATTTACAAATCTTGAGTTTATTTTACTTAATCAATTGCTTACTTATTACTTCAGTCCTTTGTTTGAATTAAAGCATATATATCCCCCTCTTTTGTGATCACATTTGTACCTTACGCAAAAGGGTATAAGCACTTGCTCTATGTCTCTGTGGATCGACCCTACTTACCTTGTATTTACCTTTTTGGTGCAAAGTAGTAGTGTTTTTTGGAGTCACTTGTGCCCCATTATTTGTTGGGTTTGACACACCTAACAATATTAAAACTAATAAATTAAGTATAATATGTTAAAAGTTAAAAAAAAAACTTAACTTTATAAGTAGAAGTAATATATTATTTAAATATTGAAATTTAGTTTATATACGATTACACTTTATTATTAGAAAGAATTTGAAAAGTCATGGGAGTTTCAAATGAATGTGGTGAAAGGAAAAATGCATGCTAGTTTCAAATGAATGTGGTGAAAGGAAAAATGCTTCCTTTATAAGTATACTAGGTGAATGCCCGCGCGTTGCACAGAAACACGTATATAGTTGAAATTTTTACGAAAATATGCTTTTTTTTAAATATAACAATAACATTGTTGTTAAATTTGATATAATAATTCTTATACTAAATTGATATATAATATATTGATTCTTTTGAATTATATGATAATATATACATCTATTATAACAGCATAATCTCAATCGTTTGAATGACTTCTACCCGCAAGTTACACATGAATAAAACTAAATATAATATATGGTTTAATGTTATTTATAGTTGTTGTTATTGTTAATTAATTTTTTTAAATTTATTTGCTTAATTTTTTAATTTCTCTCATTATAATTATTTTTAAACGTCAAACATTATTTTTTGATTTTAAAGGTAACAATATAATCATTTATATAGAGTTATTTTTAATTATTGTTATTGTAAGTAATTTTAAGCTACTTATTTGAAAACTTTTGATGATTATAAAAATATCTTTAGGAAATATTTTTGTTAAATTGAGATTACAATTTAGTTTTTACATTTATCACTACAATTTATCATTTTTAACTATTTACAAAATATTCTTTGGTTTTTTATGTGGAACTGAAATTTATATGTAAGTTGACACTGTAATGGTATATTTAAATTAACAATTTAAGTATTTTGTCAAAACTGTTCAAAAGTTGTAGCTTTAAACTGATAACGATTTACATACAAAAGCATTTTAAATATAATAAATTAAGTATAATATGTTAAAAGTTGAAGACATAACTTTATAAGTAGAAGTAAGATATTATTTTAAAATTAAAATTTAGTTTATTTATGATTACACTTTAGGTTTGATATTTATTTAACCTTATTAACCAGCTTATAATCATTATTTGAAAGACACTACAATTTATCACATTTAACTATTTACAAAATATTTTTTGGGTTGTTTAAGTTATACTAAAATTTATATTTAAGTCGACCCTGTAATGTTATATTTAAATTAATAATTTAAGTATTTTATACAAATTGTTCCAAAATTGTATCTTTAAAATGTTAATGGCTTACATCCAACAATATATTAAAACTAATAAATTAAGTATAATATGTTAAAATTCAAAAAACATAACTTTATAATGAGAAGTAAAGAAATTATTTTAATATTGAAATTTAGTTTATATATGATTACACTTTAGGTTTGATATTTATTTAACCTTATTAACTAACTTATAATTATTATTAAAAAGAAATTGAAAAGTCATGGGAGTTTCAAATGAATGTGGTGAAAGGAAAAGTGCATGGAAGTTTCAAATGAAGTTTTTACAAATATATGTTTTTTTTAATATAACAAAAACGTTGTTGTTAAATTTGATAAAATAATTCTTATACTAAATTGATATAATATATTGATTATTTTGAATTATATGATAATATATACATCTATTATAACTTCATAATTTTAACCATTTAAATGACTTCTACTTGCGAGTTATTCATGAATAAAATTAAATATAATATATGGTTTAATTTTATTTATAGTTTTTAATTTTAATTAATTTTTTAAAATTTATCTGGTTATCGTTTTAATTTCTATCATTATAATTATAAAAAACATCAAACATTGCTTTTGATTTTAAAGGTAACAATATAATCATTTATATAAAGTTATTTTAACTATTGTTATTGTAAATTATTTTAAGCTACATATTTGAAAACTTTTAACGATTATAAAAATATATTTAGGAAATATTTTAGTTAAATTGAGATTATAATTTAGTTTTTGCATTTAGCATTATAATTTATCACTTTTAACTATTCACAAAATATTCATTGGATTTTTTAAGTGAAACTGAAATTTATATTTAAGTTGACACTATAATGTTATA
This sequence comes from Lactuca virosa, assembly GCF_052849685.1. Classification (NCBI taxonomy): domain Eukaryota; kingdom Viridiplantae; phylum Streptophyta; class Magnoliopsida; order Asterales; family Asteraceae; genus Lactuca; species Lactuca virosa. The sequence goes on from NC_136430.1 coordinate 206,667,020, forward strand.
TTTAAATTAACAATTTAAGTATTTTGTCTAAACTGTTCAAAAGTTGTAGCTTTAAACTGATAATAGGTAACATACAACAACATATTAAATCTAATAAATTAAGTATAATATGTTAAAAGCTAAAGACATAACTTTATAAGTAGAACTAAATATATTATTTTAATATTGATATTTAGTTTATTTATGATTACATTTTAGGTTTGATATTTATTTAACATTACTAACCAACTTATAATCATTATTAGAAAGACACTATACTGTATCACTTTTAACTATTTACAAAATATTCTTTGCATTGTTTAAGTTAAACTAAAATTTATATTTAAGTTGATCATGTAATGTTATATTTAAATTTATAATTTAAGTGTTTTATACAAATTGTTCAAAAGTTATAACTTTAAAATGATAATGGTTTACATCCAACAATATATTAAAACTAATAAATTAAGTATAATGTGTTAAAAGTTAAAAAAACTTTATAAGTAGAAGTAAAGATATTATTTTAATATTGAAATTTAGTTTATTTATGATTACACATTAGGTTTGATATTTATTTAATCTTATTAACCAACTTATAATCATTATTAGAAATAAATTGAAAATTCATGGGAGTTTCAAATGAATGTGGTGAAAGGAAAAATACATGAGAGTTTCAAATGAATGTGGTGTAAGAAAAAATGCTTCCTTTATAAGTATACTAGGCGAATACCCGCGCGTTGCGCATAAACACCTATATAGTTGAAATCTTTAAAAATATATGTTTTTTTTTTAAATATAACAATAACGCTGTTGTTAAATTTGATATAATAATTCGTATACTAAGTTGATATAATATATTGATTATTTTGAATTATATGATAATATATACATTTATTATAATTGTATAATCTCAACCGTTTGAATGACTTCTACCCGCGAGTTACTCATAAAATTAAATATAATATATGGCTTAATGTTATTTATAGTTTTTGAATTTGTTAATTAATTTTTTAAAAGTTATTTTCTTAACTTTTTAATTTCTATCATTATAACTATCATTATAACTAGATGGGTATCCCTTGCTTCGCAAGGGGCAGAATGTGTTTGTGAACTATTTGTGTTGTACATGTGGAATAAGTTGTGTTTAGAAATAGACATGTTACACATGCATTTCATTATATTAATCAAGCTGTGAGGGCTTAGAGTAGGATACTCAAAAGAATTCATTACATTAGGTTATGAAAGAAAGAAACCAAAAGGCTGACAATTAATCACACATTTTTGAAATACATTTAAAAAACAACTCCATTTCACAAATATTCATCTCAGTTTGATTGGTTTTAAAAGGCAACAGCTAAGAAACATGTTGTACCACCAATGGACACCTGATGGCTACAATAGCTACAACATATAAGGCAAAATAAATGAATCAGCCATAAGACGGAAATAGCTAACTGCAAGTGCAAATTTTACATTGTTATAGCAAGGAACTTTTGAAAATAGCTAACTACAAGTTCAAGAAATATAGATTGTACATTTATTTAAATATTAATTATAGCATTTTGTTTTCATTTTCTTGGTTAACAACTTTGTAGTAAAAAAATTACCAAATTATATCAGTGCAAATTGCCTTGTATTTGGGTTATATTGATTTTTACCTTCAAACATACATTTAAGAGGCAGATGCAACTAATATAACGTCAAAAAAAAAATAGTAAAATAAAATAAGAAAAAAAAAACAAACAAAGTCAATAGTAAACATTGTAAGTTTTCAACTCCTATTTCTTTGGAATAATATCCATTTTTAACATTAAAATAGAAAAGAATAAAAAGATTATTTTCAGAATTTTATATAAAACAAATACTATTCCAACAGTTCAATTTTAAATTTTTGACCATGTGAGTTGTTGGGAGCATGAGGAAAGTTGTCATTACGAAAATTACTCATTGTAGAAGATTTAGGCACAGTGATTTAAAAAAAATAGACGTTTTTACCCTTAGCTTTCATCTCTGCAACATAAAAACTCATCTTCGCACCTTGACAACATCCTCCATTGTTTTTTTTCTCCTTGGTGATGTCATCATCTTTCCTGGCACATTCACAACAGTATTTATAATTTCACAACGATTTCAAGAACTGAAATTGGAAGTGAAGTTGGACATATTTTGATAAAAAAAAAAAGTAGTACGTCATGCTCTTGAAATAAGCCTACTCTAAAGCAAGAACCCTAGGTTTAGGCATCCGACCATTGCCCATTTTTCCCTTCTACCCCCAAATAAGACGACTTTTCGCCCGCACTTTCTACTCTTCCCCTGTAAAGCAGCTAAACATGATAGATAATCTGACAGAAAATGTTCAACTAATGCTTACAAATTAAGTCCAAATTTGTACATACAAATCATGTTAAAAATAATGCAGAATTACATATTCGCCCAAACAATAAATATAAGTAATTAGATTTTTTTATAAATGATAATTTTGAAGGAGGATTTAGGTTACCTAACACCAACAATTAGAGCTAGTTCTCCTCTTGTCATTGTTAGTTGGAAGTCACTTTCATAGAATATGTGTGATCTTCGCCTTGGTGGTCTTGTCTTGAAAGATTGCCAGGTTTGAATTCCATACTTATCAGTTCAAAAAACTGACAAAAATAACACCTTTAATCAGTTAATATACACGAAAAACTTAGAGTAAAGAAATATTATGTAACAGGTCTAAAATGTCTATTTGGCATTTTAACAAACAGTTGGTGGGCATAATTCAGTTAAGGTTTTACTAAGCTTCAGAATGGAGAACCAAATACGCAACGAAATCAAATAAGGAAAAAAAGGTCTGATGCTCCTTTAGCAGTCGAAGAACATATTTTTTACCTACTCACCAATCCCTCTTGTCTTCGTTTTAACAATGTTACAACACCAACCTCTTGATTGCATTGACATTAAAGTAAACTCAAATAGATAAACAACATAAACTATAATACATATTCAGTCATGAACCTTACCTTACTGTGAAACCATAGAACACCTCCTGATTTGTCCAACATCGTTGACTGACTCCTCTAGATGAAATTTTAGGTCAAATTAACAGTTCATTTCCTATAATTTACTCTAAACAACAACAAAAAAAACCACAGAACCGCATACATAAGTGAACTGAAAAGGTTGACTGTGGGTTTCAGAAAGTGCATGGCAAATTGGAAATGAAAAAGTACGATTTGAGTGTAAAAAGTTGTTTCTCCGAATTCACGTGGGGGGTATTGCCTGAATCAAACACCTGCAGTTCGAGCTAATAAGAAATTATTTGAATAGAACCAGCAATACTCTCCAAGTTGTTCGATAGGTAGTAAACAATATCATACCTTTAATGGACTGCAAGTGTCCTCAGAACAAAGAACAAAAGACGAAGACAGAAGGCTGGGCATAGCTTCCAAAATCACGCCAATGAGTGAAATCCATTACAGGCAAATAATACGTTGCCAAATTCCAAAATTATAAAAAGAAATTGTCGAATACCTAGAGTATATCTTCTTCATACCAAAGGAAATAAAAAAAACTGCAAATACGTTGACCAGAAACAGAAAGAAAATAAAGAAGAGAAAGATATTTGCACCCGACTCCGATTTCGCTTCACGGTGGTGGCGACTTCATTGAAGGCGATGAACAGACATAGAAGGTTTGGGAGGAGTTCAATCGCTACTCCTCCCGCCTCCCTAACGGAAAATCGAGTGTCGACATCCACAGATGGAGAACGGGAAGTGGTGTGTCGTGGGTGTGTCTGTGGTGGTGGTAAGACATGGTGGAGACGAAGGGTATATAGAAAGAGATAGCAGGGAAGATCATGAAGCGGGATCACAAACAGCTAAAGGTGTCGACTATTTTTTGTGTAACAATGGAGAAAGCAAGCAGCAGGCGGTGACGATGAGAATCAAGCGGTAAAAAAGATGGTCATCAAGATATTTGAGGCAGTGTCTTGCCGGTGATCCGTCGCTGGTAGGCGGTGGAGGGATATTAGGGAGGATCTAGACATAACCAAACCTGTTGGAGGACATATGACCAAAGTTGAGGACGGGGCTGACGGGTGACGGCAACATTGCCTTCTTCAACACGAAGGACCATTTTCTCTGGTGCGATAGGGAGGGGGGGGGGGAATGACGCAAGAAATGACGTAAAAAGCCATTATTATTGAAGACATTAGTGAAGACACTTGTCCTTTCAATGTGGAAGGGATTATATTAATATAAATATTGTGTCGGTAGAATTATTTGTATTTGTCGTTGTATAATTATTGTTTGTATGAGTCATAAAATTAGTGTCGGTTAGAAATGAAATAAAGTGTGTAACCCTCAATAGTCTAGGGGCTATAATGTAAATACGTATGTCGTTTTGCAATCAAACGATTGCAACTCAATTATGTAATCGGCTCTCTTGAGCCTATAAATAGGGCCTTTGCCCATATGAAATAAACAAGTTAAGTTTGAGTGTTTAAGACTTGAGTTGATCTCAAAGTTCTTCCTCTGTTGATATAGTTGTTCTATTTCTGAATAGCAGAGCCCTATCCAAACATATTCATATAATCATTCATATAATTTAAACAATCCATCGTCAATCCATCCCGACGCATCATTCAGGTATAATCTTATCCCAATCTTTTTATTAATTCCATAATGTCGTTAATTTTGGAAAAAAAAACAATTTGAAAAAGTAAGTGCGTCGCTCTGATACCAAAATTAACGACATGACGGAATTAATAAAAAGATTAGGATAGGATTATACCTGAATGATGCGTCGGGATGGATTGACGATGGATTGTTTTAAATTATATGAATGATTATATGAATATGTTTGGATAGGGCTCTGTTATTCAGAAATAGAACAACTATTTCAACAGAGGAAGAACTTTGAGATCAACTCAAGTCTTAAACACTCAAACTTAACTTGTTTATTTCATATGGGCAAAGGCCCTATTTATAGGCTCAAGAGAGCCGGTTACATAATTGAGTTGCAATCGTTTGATTGCAATACGACATATATTTACATTATAGCCCCTAGACTATTGAGGGTTACACACTTTATTTCATTTCTAACCGACACTAACTTTATGACACATACAAATAATAATTATATAACGACAAATACAAATAATTCTACCGACACAATATTTACATTAATATAATCCCTTCCACATTGAAAAGGACAAGTGTTTTCACTAATGTCTTCAAAACGTCATTGCTTTCGTCATTTCTCCCGCCTCCTAAAGGACAGATATTTCTGAATGATGTGTGCTTTGGTCATTGCTGACGTTAGTTTTTCATGAACGGTGTTTCTTCCATATTTGAGTAGGAATGTTTTTAGTTGTTTCTCTATGATGGCTTCCATTCTCTTGTCAATGTGTCTGCTATATGATTGTTGGCGTTTTTGATATACTTGAGGTATGGATGAAATTGATGTAATTGTAATTGCGAACGAATCAATCGTCCTCGACAATAATCTTCTTGTAACTTATATTGCCAAAAGCCAAGTAGATACTTGGAATCTGTGCGTAATTTGAATCTGGTTTGAAGTAGCTCGACTTTCCATTTTTTTAATGTTCTGAGACATGCTAGTGTTTCTCGTTGATGTGTGCTGTAATTTTGCTCCGTTTGGGAAAATGTTCCCGATATATACTTGCATAGTTTTTGCTCATATTTATCCGTTTTTAATACTTCAGATGATACATCCATATCAGTGTATGCTTTTGGTGATATTTTCATATCACTGTATACTTTATTATTGTTTACTTCAGATGGTATTTTCATACCAGTGTATGCTTTTGGTGATATTTTCATATCACTGTATACTTTATCATTGTTTACTTCAGATGGTATTTTCATACCAGTGTATGCTTTATCATTGTATACTTTTGATGAGTTAGATATGAGGTTTCCCTCACTATCTAATCCCAATAATACCTTTCCACGTATAATTGCTTTTAGGCATCCTGCCCAAGTGTCTTGTGATGCATCTGTCTCTACAATTAGAAAGTCGTCGATTTTTTCATTATATAAAGTGGGGAGAACTTGAATTTTTTGTTTTATACTTTGTACCAAAATAGTATCTGTATTGGTCCAAGACTAAGGAATTTTTTCTGATATTTTCTTTTGTAAATCTTTTCTTTCTTTTGCTAAGTTTTTCAAAAATCATTGTTCTGCAATATAATTTAAACAACCAAGAAATCGTTGTATTTGTTTTCTATTTTCAAGTTTATCAGGAAACATATTTAATTTTTCTCGTATATTGTCTGTTAACGATAATTGACCATTTTCTCCAATTTTTAAACCGAGATATTCAACTGTAGATTGAAAAAGTTTTGATTTCTTTTTTGATAAAACTAAACCCTTTTCTTTAATTCTTTGTAAAACCTTGATCACTGCATCAATGTGTGTTTGTTCATTTCCTTTTGTAAAAACAGTTATATCATCAATATATGCAAGACAAATATGATCTAAACCATTTAAAGTTTCATCCATGAATCGCTGATATATTGCTGGTGCCTGTTTTAAACCGAATGGAAGGACATTCCATTCATAATGCTTCTGAGGAGGACATGAAAAAGCGGTTAGTGGTTTCGTATTTTCATGTAAGCGTAATTTCCAATATCCGGATTTTGCATCAAATGTACTAAAATGTGTATTTCCTTTTATTTTTTCTTGCAAAGTTTTTATATTAACAAGTTGTGTTTGTTAGAGTGGTTGAAACATTGCGTATTGTTTTTAGATTACGATTTTGTGATTTTTTGTATTTCTTAATTCCTTCTTGTAATCTAGATATCTTTTTTAATTGATTATTATATTCTTCATTATCCTGATTGTAATTTTAATAAATAGTTTTCTTCATATGATAAAGCATTTTCTAAATGTTGAATGGTATTAGAGATATTAGAATTTATTTTCCAATGGTTTTTTAATATATTAGTCCAAAGCATGTTATCTTTTTAAGAATTAATTTGTACTTTTGAATTCATTTTAACAAATTATTAAAGAGTCTGAAAGAAAATTAATTGAATTGTTAATATTTTTTATTACTATTTTAAAATGATTAATTTCAATTTTTAATCTTCCAATTTTAACTAATTGATATGCAGTATAATTCGTGTTTTTAGAGGTTAAATTATGTATTTCAGATTCTTTTTCTTTTAAATGTTTTGTAGAGTTTTCTAAATCTTTCCATAATTTTTTAAGTAGATTAACTTTATATTTATTATCGTAAATACAATATACTTGGGTTTTATTACTCATAATTTTTATTTTACCATGTGAAGGGTCGTGTAATAGTAAGTGGTTTTTCTTTAAGTAGTGGTTTTTCGTTAAATGGTTCTTCTTTAATAGTTTTATTTTTAAATATTTTTCAAGTAATATTTTCTGTTGAGTTAAACTTTGTAATAATTCAGGAATTTGTTTTAATACAAGTAAACTTTCTACTTCTATAATATTATTTAATTTTTGACTAATTATATTTAATTTATCTCCTATTGATTTATCTTCTTCAGAATTAAGACCAATATTATATATTGTTCCTTGTGGTAAATTTTGCGGTATTTCTATAATCATTTCTTTATCTGGTATACATGGTTTTGTATTTTGATATGATCCTTCAAGTGTTTTAAAATATTTTAAGGAATTACTAGATGATTCTGTCATATTCTTAAACTTAATGATCTAATCATTTCTTTAATATCTTCTAGTTTTTCATTTTGATTTTCAGTAGATGTTGTAGGTTGACATTCCGAGATGGAGGATCCACCCGTTATAGTTGAAATTGGAGGTTCTATAATTGGACTTCATTTTATTAACGGAGTAGTTATTATTGGTTGAAAATTAGTTTCATTAAATATTCTGTTATTAGTCATATTTGGTGATTTAAGTGATAATAAAGGGGTAAATAATTTATCTATATAAATTCTATCTTATGTTTTGAATGTAATACTATGATGAGAATTTGTTAATGCATAATTTATTTGATATGTAATAGTAAACGGATGATTACCTTTTAACATAAATTTTTTTCTTAATAATTTATATCGTACAGTAATACTATTACTTAGATTTTTATCTTTAAGACTTAATCCTAGTTGAATATTAATATCAAATTTTGTTTTTCCTTCAATTAAATTACTTTTTCCTTTTGCAATAATACTTTCTTGATTATTAATTATACGATCATCTCTGATTTCTAATTCTATTGGTGTATCTAAATCATTAAAAGTATTTTTTAAAATTACTTGAATAGTTGATATATGAATATAAGCGATTTTTATTCTATCTACTTCTTTAATATTAGATAATCTATTTCTAATTTGTTGTTTATTTATTATAGGTATAATAATATTTCATTGAGTTGATTCTATAGGTATTGCTTCTTCTCCTATAATTTTTCCATAATATATAATATTTTTTTAGAAAAGAATTTTTTTAATGAGTTATTTTTAAAATTATGTTTTTCTGATAGTGTAAAATTTGATTTTTTTTATAGCATCTTTATTAATGTTATTTTTGTTAATTAAAGCATCAAAAATGTTTCCAGATTCAATTTCTTTCGTTATTAATAATGATTGGTGAATTTTCTATTTCTTGAGACATGTTTATAATGATATTAAAACCTTCTTACGACAATTGTTTCAATTGTTGGTGAATTGATTTTTAATAACGATGACTTTTGAATATGAGTATTTATGAACAGATATGTAAAACGATGAATATTCATTATCATGTTTATGATGCTGCATATGCATATATTCTTATGAACGAAAGATTGAATATTCAAAATAATAATAAGAACGTTACTTAGCTCTGATACCAATTTGAAAAAGTAAGTGCGTCGCTCTGATACCAAAATTAACGACATTACGGAATTAATAAAAAGATTAGGATAGGATTATACCTGAATGATGCGTCGGGATGGATTGACGATGGATTGTTTTAAATTATATGAATGATTATATGAATATGTTTGGATAGGGCTATGCTATTCAGAAATAGAACAACTATTTCAACAGAGGAAGAACTTTGAGATCAACTCAAGTCCTAAACACTCAAACTTAACTTGTTTATTTCATATGGGCAAAGGCCCTATTTATAGGCTCAAGAGAGCCGGTTACATAATTGAGTTGCAATCGTTTGATTGCAATACGACAGATATATTTACATTATAGCCCCTAGACTATTGAGGGTTACACACTTTATTTCATTTCTAACCGACACTAACTTTATGACACATACAAACAATAATTATATAACGACAAATACAAATAATTCTACCGACACAATATTTACATTAATATAATCCTGAGTATAATCCCTTCCACATTGAAAGAACAAGTGTCTTCACTAATGTCTTCAATAATAATGGCTTTTTACGTCATTGCTTGCGTCGGGGGGGGGGGGGGGGAGACAAAGCGGCGATGAGAAAGGAAGAAGGAAAGAATTAGATTAGATGGGATAAGCAGTGCGAGAAGCTTCAAGAAGAAGTCCACAATTCAAGGTAAGTCCACAATTCAAGGTATCCAGAGTTAATAACACGTGTCCAAGGTATCAGGTAATAAAATAACAAAATGTCAAAATATGACCCTAAAAGAAAAAAAAAACAATTGCAACCCCACCAAAATCAGAGGACTCATTCTGCCAACCCCTCATGCAGTTTACTGTTCCTAACTTTCATTTCTTTAATATATATATATATATATATATATATATATATATATATATATATATATATATATATATATATATATATATATTATTTAAAACATCAGACATTGTTTTTTGATTTTAAAGATAACAATATAATCATTTATATAGAATTATTTTTAACGATTGTTATTGTAAGTTATTTTAAGCTAATTATTTGAAAACTTTTAATGATTATACAAATATCTTTAGATAATAACTTACATACAACAACATATTAAGTCTAATAAATTAAGTATAATATGTTAAAAGTTAAAGACATAACTTTATAAGTAGAAGTAAGATATTATTTTAATATTGAAGTTTAGTTTATTTATGATTACACTTTAGGTTTGATAGTTATTTAACCTTATTAACCAAATTATAATCATTATTAGAAAAACACTACAATTGATCACTTTTAACTATTTACAAAATATTATTTGGGTTGTTTAAGTTAAACTAAAATTTATATTTAAGTTGGTCCTGTAATGTTATATTTAAGTTTATAATTTAAATATTTTATACAAATTGTTCAAAAGTTGTAGCTTTAAAATGATAATGGTTTACATCTAATAATATATTAAAACTAATAAATTAAGTATAATATGTAAAAATATTAAAAAAACATAACTTTATAAGTAGAGGTAAAAATATTCTTTTAATATTGAAATTTGGTTTATAAGTAGAGGTAAAGATATTCTTTTAACTATTTACAAAATATTATTTGAGTTGTTTAAGTTAAACTAAAATTTATATTTAAGTTGGTCCTGTAATGTTATATTTAAGTTTGTAATTTAAATATTTTATACAAATTGTTCAAAAGTTATAGCTTTAAAATGATAATGGTTTACATCCAATAATATATTAAAACTAATAAATTAAGTATTATATGTAAAAATGTTAAAAAAAACATAACTTTATAAGTAGAGGTAAAGATATTCTTTTAATATTGAAATTAGGTTTATATATGATTACACTTTAGGTTTGATATTTATTTAATATTATTAACCAACTTATAATCATTATTAGAAAGAAATTGAAAAGTCATGGGAGTTTCAAATGAATGTGTTCAAAGGAAAAATGCGTGGGAGTTTCAAATTAATGTGGTGAAGGAAAAATGGTTCCTTTATAATATAGTATGACTAGGTGAATGCCCGCGCGTTGCGCAGAAACAACTATATAGTTGAAGTCTTTACAAATATATGTTTTTTTTTAAATATAGCAATAACGTTGTTGTTAAATTTGATATAATAATTCGTATACTAAATTGATATAATATATTGATTAACTTGTAATTATATGATAATATATACTAGGGGTGGCAATATGTACCATGGAAAACCAACCAACATGTGTACCAACCGAACCAATTATGTTGGTAACCAATATGTTTGGTAGCCAACATGTTTGGCTGGTAGTACCGTACCAATTAATTAATAATGGTACGGTAATGGTATTACCGTACCAACCAAGTTATTTTTCATATATATAAAGTATTGTATATTTTAACTTTAAATGTATTTGACGGTTAAGAGTTCAAGTGCTTTGATATTAGCATTTACCGTCTAGTAGCTTTTAAAGTTTAAACTCATATTAACATATCCCATTAACTCTATTGTTTAGTTTAAACTCATGGTACAAAATTATAAAATCTTTTTTGTATCGAATTTCCAATCCAACAATTCAGAAAACTCTTATTTACAAAACCTACATTTATCTTTTAAGTGCACAATAACACATAAATATTAATTCCAAAAACACCCATACATGTTGGTATATACCATTACCAACATGTACCAACCGAACTTCCTGGTAGCCAATTAAGTTGGTACCAACTGTACTTGGTACGGTAGTGGTAACTAAAATTACATACCAATTATAATTGGTACGGTACATGGTTTGGGAAAAAAATACTCGGTACCATACCAATTCCACCCCCAATATATACATCTATTATAACTGCGTAATCTCAATCGTTTGAATGACTTCTATCTGCGAGTTACACATGAATAAAATTAAATATAATACATGGTTTAATGTTATTTTTAGTTTTTGTTATTGTTAATTAATTTTTTTAAATTTATTTGCTTAATGTTTTAATTTCTATCATTATAATTATTTAAAACATCAAACATTGTTTTTTGATTTTAAAGGTAACAATATAATCATTTATATAGAGTTATTTTTAACTATTGTTATTGTAAATTATTTTAAGCTACTTATTTGAAAACTTTTAACGATTATAAAAATACCTTTAAGAAATATTTTAGTTAAATTTAGATTACAATTTAGTTTTTGCATTTATCACTACAATTTATCACTTCTAACTATTTACAAAATATTCTTTGGTTTTTTAAGTGGAACTGAAATTTATATTTAAGTTGATGTTGTAATGTTATATTTAAATTAACAATTTAAGTATTTTGTCCAAAATGTTCAAAAGTTGTAGCTTTAAACTGATAATGGTTTACATATAACAACATATTAAATCTAATAAATTAAGTATAATACGTTAAAAGTTAAAGACATAACTTTATAAGTAGAGGTAAATATATTATTTTAAAATAGAAATTTAGTATATTTATGATTAATAGGTTTGACATTTATTTAACATTATTAATTAACTTATAATCATTATTAGAAAGACACTATAATTTATAACTTTTAACTATTTACAAAGTATTATTTGCGTTGTTTAAGTTAAACTAAAATTTAAATTTAAGTTGATCCTGTAATGTTATATTTAAATTTATAATTTAAGCATTTTATACAAATTGTTCAAAAGTTATAACTGTAAAATGATAATGGTTTACATCCAACAATATAATAAAACTAATAAATTAAGTATAATATGTTACAAGTTAAAAAAACATAACTTTATAAATAGAACTAAATATATTCTTTTAATATTGAAATTTAGTTTATATATGATTACACTTTAGGTTTGATATTTATTTAATCTTATTAACCAACTTATAATCATTATTATAAAGAAATTGAAAAGTCATGGGAGTTTCAAATTAATGTGGTGAAAGGAAAAATGCATGGGAGTTTCAAATGAATGTGGTGAAAGAAAAAATGTTTCCTTTATAAGTATACTAGACGAATTACCGCGGGTTGCGCAGCGTAGGTTAAAAATGTATTATTAAAATGTTGAAAAATATATGTTTAAAATGGTTATGTTATTGACATTAACTGTGACATAATTTTTTGAACAATATTATTCATTGACATCAACCCGCCTTCCTCATTAATAAATTAAAATATAATTATCTATTTAATATTATTTTTAACAATTGTTATGATTGATTAATTTAAATTTTTACTTATGCGATTATTTTCTAATTTCAATAATGTTGTTAATTTAAAATACAATTTATTTGTTGTTAACGTTATTTAATTTATAAATTGATGTTATTATCATTTAAAATTATTGTTCTTTAGTTTTAAACCACTTATCATTATTAATAACTTAAAGAAGACTTTTAAGAAACACTTAATATTAGTATTAAAATATGAAACATACATAAATAATAAACTAATAAGATAGACAATTTGCATTTCAAAAGAGACTTGCATGAATAATATGACATATCCATGATTTTTATAATTTGATTTTATTATTTATAATTGTGGTTCATTAGTTTTAAAACAACTTATTATTATTATTATTAAACGATAGAAAACTTTTAAAAGACACTTATTATTATAATTAAAATGTTAAACATATAATAAAATATAAAGTGATAAGATAGACAATTTGCATTTTAAAGACAATTTGCATTTTAAAGACACTTACATGGATACTATGGATACTATGGATAATATCCATGATTTTTTATTAATTATTACTTTGAAGCAACACAAACATACAAACATATATATACAATATTTAATTAAATATTATCTGTAACGTCCGTACATTCGGGCTAGTCAATTTAGAGACAATAAGCATAAAAAATGAGTTATTGATGGAATATTATTTATAAGTATTAATCATAACCAAGTTGTAGTATATGTTACAAGGGTTCCGTACATATAAAGAACGCCGAAATCCGAGTTATAACGAAGAAGTTATGGCCCGTCGAAGTTTTACGGCAAAACCGGTACGGCACCGGGAGACGTAAATAGTGAATTTACGATAGAAGACTTTTTGGCCTTATTGATCTAAACAAAAGTTATAGTATACGTTAAACCGAGAGTGTGCATAAAAAGAACGACCAAATCTGACTTCGTATGACGAAGTTACGAATTTTCTAAGATTTGGCATAGCAGTGCACGACCCGAAACTTGAATTTTAGATCGAGCGGTTTTTTGCCTACGTGACCTATATGAGATTTTAAGATCTCATTAATAGCAAGTCAACGATAAAAAGAAAGACGAAAACGGAGTCCGTATGAAAGAGTTACGAATTTTTCGCGGTCATTTAACAGTATAATCTCCTCCTACTGTTAAATTTAAGACCGGTCGAGAATTATCCGACGGAGTCAAAATGAAAGTTGTAGATCTTATTTTTACCTACGCGTGGATATAAAGAACGTCAAAAACGGAGCTCGTATGCGAAAGTTACAGATTTTAGAAGTCGGAAGTGTGCTGTGCGAAAATGAGTGACGTGGCACAATCTTGGTCATTGCTTTCTCCCCAAGTCTTGCCACCAGATGGTGACATGTGGCACCAAGTTCAGCCATATTTCACCCTATAAATAGAACCTCTCCCACCCTTATTTTCTTCACACCTTTCCCATTCTTTCTTCTCTGTACACTCTCTCTAAACCTCCCAAAAACTCCCCTAGCGCTAGAAGAAAGCCCCGGAGCGCTTGACGGCTATGAGAAGAAGAGCTTTCGGCTCGGAAGTTCTGCCCCTGTAGAGCACAACTTCTAGCCAAACCCCCTCGTAGGTAAGATACGCCTACCTAATTTTTAATATAGCTTTTATTTAAATATAGTAACGTTATTAGGACCTTATAATAATTATTTGAGCTATTATTATGGGTTATATAAGTGTCGTTATAATATCTTTTTAACCACTCGCGGTACGGGGAATCCGGTTTGAAGGGCCGCCTGGGTTGTTGGATTTCAGAAGTGTTATATGCCAAAATGATCCTGCCCTCCGGTGTTTCATGTCTGGCCCCTGTCTGTACATAGTGGGTGAAGAGTATTGTTTAATGTTTATATAATAGTAATAATAGCTAGACTATTAATTAGTCTCGTTGAACATTAGACTAAACTTCAGTGGTAATGATACTAGGTTTTGTCGAAGGAAATTGTTTTAAGTAAACAAAGCGCTGTCCGAGTACAGAGTCACCACCTTATCAGGTGAGTGCATAGTTACTTTCATCTTACACATAGATATGAAGTATTTTATATAAACTACGTGTTATGTGTGCATACTGTCTGAATACTTGTTGTCTATGCTGGATGAACGTTTTTATGCATCTTTTAAATGATTTAAACTGTATATGTATTTTATATCTACAAATATGTTGGGTAAACATGGGTAGATGAATGATGAGAGATGAAAGATGATATGAGTGAACATAGGCAGCTATAGACTTAGTGCCTAATAAATAACATCGACAGCTATTGACTTAGTGCCAATTGAATAAACGCTGGTAGCTATGGACTTAGTACCTGATAGATAAACGATGGTAGCTATGGACTTAGTACATGTTAGATTAACGTTGGTAGCTATGGACTTAGTACCTATTAGATACACACAGGTAGCTATGGATTTAGTACCCGATGAATGAACTTTAGCAGCTATGGAATTAGTGCTTTACGAACGAGCATTGGCAGCTATGGACTTAGTGCCTGTCTTATAAACCCTAGAAGCAAGGGAATTCGGAATGAACGAATGCAGGATAGATGACTCTAAGGGTAGACCCTTAAGAATAAGGAAGATAATGGTGATGGGTAATTGGGTTGATTGTTTGATGTTTAAACATAATAATTATATTATTGTGGGTTGAAAACCCTATGTACTCACCATGTTTCCCAACCTGACCCACTCAAGCTTATTTGTATCACAGGTGTCGATATGAAGTTACAGTACACTAAGAGATTGAGGGGATATAAATCACTGGTGATAATGAATGTAAGTTGTTTATGCTTATGTTTCTGTATTGACGATGACATCCCAAATTTTTTAAAATGAATAAAAATATGTTTCTTTGGAAATGATTTGATAACGTATTTATCATATTTTTCTGGGAACAAATTCCGTAACACTTTTATTTAAAATGTTACTCTAATTTTCAAACAAAGCATAAACAAAATCGGTCTTTTTTGGCCGTGAAAATGGGGATGTCACAGCTGGTATCAGAGCATTAGTTTAAGCGAACTAGGAATATGGATTTATTTCTAGACTTAAACTTAGAATGCTAAGCGATGATCGTGAGGAGTGTGTCTAATAAAATTTAGGTAATACACCTGAATAGACACAAGCACTAGCTAATTTAGGGAAAATGCCTAACATGCTTTTATGTGCTAACTGATTTATGATGCTTTATGATGCTAAATGTATGATCGGATCTATGGTCTGTTGCCGACCGGATCTGGAAACTTTATATGTTCAGATTTCTAAACGTTTAAATACGGTATTAGAACTGGCATGTAACTTTTCGGAGTGATGGGGAGGTTTACACGTCGATCGTAAATAAAATTTTCCTATCTTAATTCTCGTCATTTCACACCAAATGCCTAATTTGGTGTATAAGATCGAAATGGCAAGAACCCGAAGCGGAGCCGGAAACGCGAACGGAAAAAGGAATCAACCCCCAGTGATTGAGCAAATACCTGTTGTGGTAGCCTCTCCTGAGCCAATCACTATGGCCGGAGTACAAGCGATGATCCAAATGATGTTGGATAATCAAATGGAGGAGACCAGACGCTTACTTCAACAGAAACGAGAGGAAGCTACAATATCGATCGTACAACCTGAACTGGTCCCTGAGCAATCGGAGGAAGGGAACTACACCCGCCATGTGAGTCAAGTTGGGACTCAAGGAGAACGAAGAAATGGCCCGAAGAGGGGAAACGACAAGGATGGGCGAATGTATAAGAACTTCTTGAGTGCAAAACGACCGAGTCTCTGAGGAAGCCCGAAGCCTGTAGAGATTATGGACTGGATCTCCGAAATGGAGATGGTGTTTGAGAGTTGCGACTGTAGCAACAAGCAGAAAACTGTCTTTGCGGTCAGACAACTAAAGACCGGAGTCTTGAGCTGGTGGAAGTTATTGGCAGATATGATGCCCAAAGGAGAAGCAAGCAAGATGTCTTAGGAAGATTTCCTGGTGCAACTAAAAATGCAGTATTGCTCTGAGCAGGATCTACTAGATATCAACAACGAGTTTCAGAACCTAAAGAAAGGAAGAATGAGCGTTACCGAGTACGCTGCAAGTTTTACGGAGAAAATGAAGCTTGTTCCTTACTTAGTTCCAACTTAACTCTCCAAGGTCAACAAGTTTACCCATGGATTACCAGCGGACTTTGGTCCAATGGTCAAGCAAGCAACCACTTTGAAAGCCGCAATCTGGGTAGCCAAGAATGTTGAGACCCAAATAAGGGAAAAGGGTCTGGAAAAAGCTGAAGTTGGCGAGAAGAGGAAGCTTGAAGAATCCTCAATACCTGATAAGAAAGGAAAGTTCCCGAAGTCTAACCCAGATAACCAAAGTTATGGAGCCAAGTGGTGTGAAAAGTGTAAGAAGAAGCACTTCGGAAGATGCGATGGAGAAGTAACCTGTTACAAGTGTGGGAGGATTGGTCACTATTCCAAGGATTGTACACAAAATAATAAGGTATGCTACGGATGCGGAAGCAAGGGGCACATGTATAGAGACTGCCCAAAGAAAAATGAAGCAGCAAGGCCGGATGCACCGCCAAAGCCAAGGGCATTCCACATGATCCTCGACGAAGCAGATAACAACGCGAGGAATCAAGGATGAGGACTTCATATCTGAATATCGAGTTATGCAGTAGCCATAGTATCGTATGGTGTAGCCTAATAGAGGCATAGTCTAGGTGAACTTGAACACCTATGTAATCGTTTCAAGGAATAATATAAAACCTTCGTTTTGTTATCTGGTGTGTTAAGTTGTTATGTGATTTTTTTGAATGGTGACTTGGAGAAACTGCGAGACAATACTTGGGATGAGTATGAGTAGGTGTGAATAGTAGTAGAGGCCTATACTACCGGAAGCACAAGACTCACACTTGGATCAGGGAAAGTCACAAGGTTACCAAGAAGCTAGTAGTTGATTCTGTTTTATTCAAGTATGTCGTTACCATCGTTTCGCTAATGATTAAGAAGATGATTGTTGTTTCGACCCTAGTGGTCATATCAAACAGAGTCCAACTAAGATGAGTATGTTACGTGGTTCAGAGAACCAAGTTCGATGTAGCATCTAACTTAATTCAAAAGATTGAAGTGAAAGATAATCGAAGCGGTCAATAGAAGTATCGCGGTAGTTAAAGAAGTTGGTAGCTAGAAATGCTACATGTTAAAATGTGATTATATCACATTAGAACATGAAGGAAATTATATTCCATTCCGGAATTTGACTCTAAGAGACCTGAGTCTGAGCGTTGCAACATACGCTGAGAGTTCATTAGAACATGACCCATCGGTCTATCGTGGAAATCAAATAAACTTATCTCAAGTTTGTTAAGAATAAGAAGGAGTCTTTGATAAAGAGTGAGTTTGTGACATGAAGGTCATGATTAAAAGTGTAAGAAGACATATAGAACGAGTGCAAGATCAAGCACCGCTTGCAGTCAAGAAGACCAGAAGTTAGATAAGAATTCGAAGAAACATAGAAGTTACGATTATTACCTAGGATGAAGAGATAACGTATGGAGTCATTATAAAGCCCTGTTTCGTTGATGATTCCGGGACGTAATCATCCTAAGGGGGAGATAATTGTAACGCCCGCATATTCGGGCTAGTCATTTTAGAGACAATAAGCATAAAAAATGAGTTATTTATGGAATATTATTTATAAGTATTAATCTTACCCAAGTGGTAGTATATGTTATAAGGGTTCCGTACATATAAAGAACGCCGAAATCCGAGTTATAACGAAGAAGTTATGGCCCGTCGAAGTTTTACGGTAAAACCGACACGGCACTGGGAGACGTAAATAGTGAATTTACGATAGAAGACTTTTTGGCCTTATTTATCTAAACAAAAGTTGTAGTATACGTTAAACCGAGAGCGTGCATAAAAAGAACGCCCAAATCTGACTTCGTATGAGGAAGTTATGAATTTTCTTAGATTTGGCATAGCAGTGCACGACCCGAAACTCGAATTTTAGATCGAGCGGTTTTTGGCCTACGCGACCTAAATGAGATTTTAATATCTCATTAATAGGAAGTCAACGATAAAAAGAAAGACGAAAACGGAGTCCCTATGAAAGAGTTACGAATTTTTCGCGGTCATTTAACAGTATAATCTCCTCCTACTGTTAAATTTAAGATTGGTCGAGAATTATCCGACGGAGTCAAAATGAAAGTTGTAGATCTTATTTTTACCTATACGTGGATATAAAGACCGTCAAAAACGGAGCTCGTATGCGAAAGTTACAGATTTTAGAAGTCGGAAGTGTGCTGTGCGAAAATGAGTGACGTGACACAATCTTGGCCATTGCTTTCTCCCCAAGTCTTGCCACCAGATGGTGACATGTGGCACCAAGTTCAGCCATATTTCACCTTATAAATAGAACCTCTCCCACCCTCATTTTCTTCACACCTTTCTCATTCTTTCTTCTCTCTACACTCTCTCTAAACCTCCCAAAAACTCCCCTAGCGCTAGAAGAAAGACCTGGAGCGCTCGACGGCTACGAGAAGAAGAGCTTTCGGCTCAGAAGTTCTGCCCCTGTAGAGCACAGCTTCTAGCCAAACCCCCTCGTAGGTAAGATACGCCTACCTAATTTTTAATATAGCTTTTATTTAAATATAGTAACGTTATTAGGACCTTATAATAATTATTTGAGCTATTATTATGGGTTATATAAGTGTCGTTATAATATCTTTTTAACCACTCGCGGTACGGGGAATCCGGTTTGAAGGGCCGCCTGGGTTGTTGGATTTCAGAAGTGCTATATGCCAAAATGATCCTGCCCTCCGATGTTTCATGTCTGCCTCCTGTCTGTACATAGTGGGTGAAGAGTATTGTTTAATGTTTATATAATAGTAATAATAGCTAGACTATTAATTAGTCTCGTTGAACATTAGACTAAACTTTAGTGGTAATGATACTAGGTTTTGTCGAAGGAAATTGTTTTAAGTAAACAAAGCGCTGTCCGAGTACAGAGTCACCACCTTATCAGGTGAGTGCATAGTTACTTTCATCTTACACATAGATATGAAGTATTTTATATAAACTACGTGTTATGTGTGCATACTGTCTGAATACTTGTTGTCTATGCTGGATGAACGTTTTTATGCATCTTTTAAATGATTTAAACTGTATATGTATTTTATATCTACAAATATGTTGGGTAAACATGGGTAGATGAATGATGAGAGATGAAAGATGATATGAGTTAACATAGGCAGCTATAGACTTAGTGCCTAATAAATAACATCGACAGCTATGGACTTAGTGCCAATTGAATAAACGCTGATAGCTATGGACTTAGTACCTGATAGATAAACGATGGTAGCTATGGACTTAGTACATGTTAGATTAACGTTGGTAGCTATGGACTTAGTACCTATTAGATACACACTGGTAGCTATGGATTTAGTACCCGATGAATGAACTTTAGCAGCTATGGAATTAGTGCTTTACGAACGAGCATTGGCAGCTATGGACTTAGTGCCTGTCTTATAAACCCTAGAAGCAAGGGAATTCGGAATGAACGAATGCAGGATAGATGACTCTAAGGGTAGACCCTTAAGAATAAGGAAGATAATGGTGATGGGTAATTGGGTTGATTGTTTGATGTTTAAACATAATAATTATATTATTGTGGGTTGAAAACCCTATGTACTCACCATGTTTCCCAACCTGACCCACTCAAGCTTATTTGTATCACAGGTGTCGATATGAAGTTACAGTACACTAAGAGATTGAGGGGATATAAATCACTGGTGATAATGAATGTAAGTTGTTTATGCTTATGTTTCTGTATTGACGATGACATCCCAAATTTTTTAAAATGAATAAAAATATGTTTCTTTGGAAATGATTTGATAACGTATTTATCATATTTTTCTGGGAACAAATTCCGTAACACTTTTATTTAAAATGTTACTCTGATTTTCAAACAAAGTATAAACAAAATCGGTCTTTTCTGGCCGTGAAAATGGGGATGTCACATTATATATATCACTTTCCATTACATATGATCAATAACATGAATCTAATCTAATTTACATTAAAGTTTCAACCACAACATACAATAATTTTCTTAAAAGAATACTTAAACCAAGAAAAATATAAAAAAAGAGTTAGTATATAACCAACTTACAAATTAAAAACTTTAACATAATAACATGGTTCGAAAAATGGTCAAAAGCCATCAAACCAACACAAAACCTCAAAACTTATTTTTTTTTTAATTTTGTATGTGATTTATATTTGTGTGTCTACTCAAATAGAATGACATTTTTATAGTAGACTATCCCTTAATTTTTTATTAAACATATTATATAAGTTATAAAACCTTTCATGATGTGTGATTAATTACTTTAAAGGTGAAAATGTGTGGTGATAGGAAATTTGTGTGAGGGTTTCAAAAGCATGAGGTGATAGGAAAAATGACTCTTTTATAAGTATAGTATGATATATATATATATATATATATATATATATATATATATATATTTATATATATATATATATAGAAAGAGAGAGAGAGAGAGATTATCAACCACTGTTTGTAATGTAACATAATTTAATAGATAACTTTATGTTATTTTTATTATTATTATAATACACAGATATAGATATAGATATATATAGATAGATTATCAACCAATGTTTGTAATGTAACATAATTTAATTTATAACTTTATGTTATTTTTAATTATTATTATAAATTAATTTAAAAACAACTTAATTGAGTTTTAGTTATTATGAAAAATAGTTTTTGGACATCTTTTAGTTAATTCAACTTTTAGATTTAAGATTTTTATTTTTATCGTATCTAATATTTTCCTTTTAATTATTTTAAAAAATATACCTTGAATTTTTAAAACTTTATTTGATATTTTAGTTTAGGTTTTAATTTTTACCCTATATTTTTAAGTTTACTTAATATATTAATTTAGATTATGTTTTTAACACTATCTTGAAGTCAACAAAATTAGTATATCATATTGATAATTCAAACATATTTAAGTTAATAAATTAAGTAAATTATATGGAAATATGAAGAGTTGGGAGTTTCAAATTGATGTGGTGAAAGGAAAAATGATTCCTTTATAGTATAGTACTAGGCGAATGCCCGCGCATTGCGCAAAAACACCTATATAGTTGAAATCTTTACAAATATATGGTTTTTTTTAAATATAACAATAATATTGTTGTTAAATTTGATATAATAATTTGTATACTAAATTGATATAATATATTGATTATTTTGGATTATATGACAATATATACATCTATTATAACTGTATAATCTCAACCGTTTGAATGACTTCTACCCGCGAGTTACTCATAAATAAACCCGCGAGTTACTCATAAATAAAATTAAATATAATATGAGGCTTAATGTTCTTTATAGTTTTTGTTATTGTTAATTAATTTTTTTAAATTTATTTTCTTAATTAGGTTTTGCATTTAGCTTTAAATTGATAATGATTTACATACAACAACATATTAAATATAATAAATTAAGTATAATATGTTAAATCTTAAAGACATAACTTTATAAGTATATGTAAAGATATTATTTTAATATTGAAATTTAGTTTATTTATGATTACACTTTAGGTTTGATATTTATTTAACCTTATTAACCAAATTATAATCATTATTAGAAAGACACTACAATTTATCACTTTTAACTATTTACAAAATATTATTTTGGTTGTTTAAGTTAAACTAAAATTTATATTTAAGTTGGTCCTGTAATGTTATATTTAAGTTTATAATTTAAATATTTTATACAAATTGTTCAAAAGTTGTAGCTTTAAAATGATAATGGTTTACATCCAATAATATATTAAAACTAATAAATTAAGTATAATATCTAAAAATGTTAAAAAAACATAACTTTATAAGTATAGGTAAAGATATTCTTTTAATATTGAAATTTGGTTTATATATGATTATACTTTAGGTTTGAGATTTATTTAATATTATTAACCAACTTATAATCATTATTAGAAGGAAATTGAAAAGTCATGGGAGTTTCAAATGAATGTGGTGAAAGAAAAATGCGTGGAAGTTTCAAATTAATGTGGTGAATGAAAAATGCTTCATTTATAATATAGTATGATATGATGATATGACTAGGCGAATACCCGCGCGTTGCGCAGAATACAACAATATATTTAAAATATTTATAAATATATGTTTTTTTAAATATATCAATGATATTGTTGTTTGCTGTTATAACATTGTTTTTTTGAATTATATGATAATATATACATCTTTTAAAATTCTATAATCTCAGTTGTCTCAATGGTTTCTACCTGCGGGTTACTTATGAATAAAATTAAATATAATATACGGTTTAATGATGTTTATAATTGTTGTTACGATTATATAAATTTTAAAAGTTTATTTGCTTGTCACATTAATTTCTATCATTGTAATTATTTAAAACATCAAACATTGTTTTTGTTTTTAAAGGTAACAATATAATTTTTTTATACAATGTTACTTTTAACTATTGTTTTTGTAAGTTATTTTAAATAAAATATTTGGAAAATCTTAATTATTTTAATTTGGTTTCAAAAATTTAACTTTTTTAAAATTTATTTGATGAATTTTGTTAGTTTCTTTTATTGAAATTATTTAAAACAACAAACATGTTTTGTTTTTAAAGATAACAATATACTTTTTTATATAATATTATTTTTAACTATTCTTATTGTAAGTTATATTTAAGCTACTTATTTGAAAATTCTTAATGATTATAAAAAATAGTTTCATTTTTTTGTTAATTTAGGATTGCAATTTAGGTTTAACACTATAATTTATAACTTTTAACTATTTATAGAATAGACTCTCCATTTTTTTAATGTTTAACTAAAATTTTGATTTAAGTTAATCGTTTAACATTATATTGAAATTAATAATTTAACTATTTTGCATGAAATCATAAATTATACAAAAGTTGCGACTTTAAAATGACAATTGCTCCCACACAACAACATACATAAACTAATAAGTTAACTATGTAATTTAGTTAATTTATTATTAGAATTTAGTTTTTGCATTAATTTAACATCATTAACCAATTTATAATAATTATTAGAAAGAAATTCAAAAGTCATGGAAGTTTTAAATGCATGTGGTGCAACTAAAAATGCATATATAATTGAAGTCTCCACAAATATATGTTTTATTAAATATAATAATAACGTTGTTGTTAAACTTGATATAATAATTCATATACTAAGTTGATATAATATATTGATTATCTTGAATTATATGATAATAAAGACAACTATTAAAATTGCATAATCTTAATCGTTTTAAAATTTATTTGCTTAACGTTTTAATTTATATCATTGTAATTATTTAAAACATCAAACATTGTTTTTAGTTTTTAAATGTAACAATATAATCATTTATATAGAGTTATTTTTAACTATTTTTATGGTAAGTTATATTAAGCTAGTTATTTGAAAACTTTTAATGATTATAAAAATATCTTTAGGAAATATTTTAGTTAAATTGAGATTTCAATTTAGTTTTTGCATTTGGCACTACAATTTATCACTTTTAACTATTTACAAAGTATTCTTTGGGTTTTTTAAATGGAACTGAAATTTATATTTAAGTTGACGATGTAATCTTATATTTAAATTAACAATTTAAGTATTTTATTCAAACTGTTCAAAAGTTGTAGCTTTAACTGATAATGGTTAAATACAACAACATATTAAATCTAATATATTAAGTATAATATGTTAAAAGTTAAAGACATAACTTTATAAGTAGAAGTAAATATATTATTTTAATACTGAAATTTAGTTTATTTATGATTACACTTTAAGTTTGATATGTATTTAACCTTATTAACCAACTTATAATCATTATTATAAAGAAATTGAAAAGTTATGGAAGTTGTAAATGAATGTGGTGAAAGGAAAAATAGTTGGGAGTTTCAAATTGATGTGGTTAAAGAAAAAATGCTTCCTTTATAATATAACTAGGCGTAACCTCGCGCGTTGTGCAAGAATGCATTTAAGTGGTTAAAATAATTATAGGAAAAAATAGAAATATGTTGAAATTTACGTTTTTAGTCATATTTTGGCATTAACCGAATATCAAATAACATAAAAATCCATCAACTTATATTTTGATACTATATAATATAGTCCATACATTATAAACTTTACTTTTACTTTTATAATATCCAATATATATTATAAGTTTTTGTATAACATTAATATAATCTACTTTTCTTATGTCCGATAATATTATTTGGATAAAATAAGAAATAAGTTGTTATAAATGAGCTAGTAATAATCAATATTGAACTAATAAACTTTGTATTACACTATTTATATTACACCAAAACATCCAAGGTTTCATATATAAACTTTCAAATATTAAACATTGAAATTAAGAATGAAGTCATACAAAATATATCACTATACATAAATGTCATCAAGAGTTTTAAAATAAGTCGGTTAGTAAATATAATATTTAATTTTAATTATATATTTTGCAAGGCGTACGTTTGACTTTATGTTGGTGCGCCGAGAATCCCCTTCCTTAATTTGTACCTAAAAAAGTAAGGTGAATAGGAATATAAAATAAATATTACTAAGCATTAATATAAATAATTAAAAAGGGTATGTGGATCTCCTACCACCGGTTAAAGACAACATACCTCTCTAGTGGTATCGATTCCTATGTGAAATTGAAGTAGTCATTCTATATACACCTTGCTTTCTACTTACATAAACAAATATGAGTAACCAAACATAAAAATGTTATCTTTATGTAGGAAAAAATATTTTAGTTAACTAACAAATTAAATAATATAAGTTTAAGAGTTAGGAGTTTCAAAACATTAATATTTTTATTAATCAATCAATTAAGTAACACATGTTGGAATTTTTACAATCATTATTAAAAAGCATTTGAAATATTAGATTTTAAATGAATTTTGGTTGAAGTGTTTTGACCTGTATTATAATATACATATATATATATATATATATATATATATATATATATATATATATATATATATATATATATATATAGAGAGAGAGAGAGAGAGAGAGAGAGAGATGGAAAATAGAACATATGTATGAGTTTTAATTAATTATCTTTTTGAAATGATACAATTACAAAACAAAAAAAAAACATATTTAAAATATTTAATTAAACATTTTCGACATCACCCTATATAACATTTGATCAATATATTAACGATTAAACCACAATATACAACGATTGTATTACAATAATCCAAAAACGAAGAGAATATAAAAACGAATTAGTATAACAAACTTACAAATTAAAAGCTCTAATATAATAGCATGTCTCCAAAAGTGGTCATAAGACCCCAATCCAACACAAAAACCTTTAAGTTTGTTTTCTTTCTGAAATTTGTATATGATTTGTAAGCATGTCTTCCCAAAAGATTGACATTTTTATAGTAAACTTTTCACTAAATGCTAATTAAACATAATATAAGTTATAAAACTTTTGAGTGTTAAATCATAATTAAGAAAACTTTTGAGTTGCATTAGTTAAAAAAGGGGGTTTCAAATGAATGTGGTTTGAGAAAGTTAAAAAAGGGGGTTACAAATGCATGAGATTCAAGAAAAAATGCTAACTTTATAAGTATGTATGATGTATGATATGATATGATGATATAGATATAGATATAGATGGTTACACACAACAACATATTAAAACTAATAAATTAAGTATAATATGTTAAAAGTTAAAGACATAACTTTAAAAGTAGAATTATATATATATATATATATATATATATATATATATATATATATATATATATATATTATTTTAATATTAAAATTTAGTTTATATATGATTACACTTTAGGTTTGAGTTCAGACACACCCGAGAGTGTATCTGAATCCCTCAAACCAAGGCTCTGATACCAACTTGTAACATCCCAAAAATCATGACCAAAAAATTTCTTTTTAAAACATTAATAAAAGCATAAGTATTAAATCATTTCAACCATAACTAAAGATTGATATATCAAATTAGAGTATCATTTCAAAACATGTTTTAATTATCCACGTAAAAGCATCCCAAGCTAAAACTTCTTGGTGTGTGCCATGCGATCATCCCGAGCCCTTCCCTCTGCTACCGGAGGTACCTGAAACCAAAACTGAAAACCGTAAGCACGAAGCTTAGTGAGTTCCCCAACCTACCACATACCACATACTGGGCCCCCGCCCGCTGCATCGGGACTTGCCCGACATCGGACCCGCTCCGGCATCGGGCCCCGCCCGGCATCAGGCCCCGCCTGGCATCGAGCCCTGCTCGGTATACAGATCTGTTTCTCTTAGGCCCCGCCTGTCTCTGGGCCTCGCCCGCTAAACATATACAAACATATAACATAACACATAACAAATAGCTAAACATACTCTACTATACTCCTGATCTAAGGCCTCGCTTAACTTGGGCCTCACCCCTGTCCTGCTACTGATGAGTCATGGAACCCCGTCCACGCTCCTGCTAATAGTGAGATATGGGCCCCCGCCCACACTCACCTCCATCCTAACTCGGGCCTCGCCCCTCCTCTGCTACTAATGAGATATGGAACCCCGTCCATACTCGTCTAGTGATGAGATACGGGACCTCGCCCACACTCACCTCCCTACCAGGCACATACAAGTATCACAAAAACAACAAGTATAATCTGACATTCAACATATAGACCTTCCTCGGGCTTGCCCCGGCATCGGACCTTGGTCCGGAACCATACTACCATAAACACTCTTCGGGCTTACCCCGGCATCAGACCTTGGTCCAGAACCTATCAACACTGACACATACGGGAATTACAACAACCTCTAGCATACTACATTCCTCGGGCCTCGCCCGACACATATCATAAAATGCCTAGGGCTAACCCCCGAGTCTTCCTACTGTACACAAACATAATGGACCGGCATTGTGGCCGTAGACCCATCCACATAGTGAGGAGACTCACCTCGCACTACTGAACCCTGCTGATACTCCTCTGGCTGCTGACTGGTAATTCTCGAACTGCTGACCCTTCGGC
Organism: Lactuca virosa; assembly: GCF_052849685.1. Lineage (NCBI taxonomy): Eukaryota > Viridiplantae > Streptophyta > Magnoliopsida > Asterales > Asteraceae > Lactuca > Lactuca virosa. The sequence continues at coordinate 206,695,109 of NC_136430.1, forward strand.
TTCCCGAACTACCAATACCAAAACATCACTTAGTCCAATACAATAATCCTTCTTAGGGTAAAATGACCATTCTACCCCTAGTCCCACTTGGTCCATAACTAAGGCTCAAACCATAATGAAAAGGCCTAACACTAGGTAAGCTTCCCAAGCCCACTAGTGGCCCACTAATGGCCTAATTTGCTAAATCGGACCCAATCCCTCTAATGGGCCTTACCCTAAGCCCAAACATCTTCTTGGCCCGCATCATCTAACTTCTGCTGGCCCACTAAGGCCCAAAGCATGGCCCTGGCCCTATCCGAGGCCCAATAATACGAAGCCCAAACTGACAGAGTACGTGAGGCGTACATTCACGTACGCTAAGCGTACTAGCCAATGGTGTGTACGCTGCGCGTACCTGCATGTACGCTCAACGTACTTCCCCTGTTAAGTCACTTTCCCATTAAGTGCTTAATACTCTACTCCAGAAGCTACCAACACAGATCCAAGTCCTTTTCCATGTCTTAATCCATAAAGTCACTGACTTGGTGACTTTACTTGGCCCAAACAAGCCCAAACTCCCAAAAATGATATTCCACTTCCATAAAGAGGGCTAGATCTCATGCATGGACCCATAAATACATTCAAGATGGAGACTTTACTGCTTATGGGACCCTATTAGCTCTGAGGGTGGCAACCCTAAGCTCACAAACGAGATTTCATCATAAAGGTCCATTCTTTGGACTAAAAGAGTCCATAAACTCCTCCTAATAGAGATCTAAGAGAACAATCATCAAGCTCAGAACTTTATACCTTGAAAGGGTCTGGAAAGAGGCGAAAATCCCAGATCTACAACTTCTCCTTTGATCTACCACCTTGCTTTGCTCCTTCCTTGCTTGGAAAATAGTTTTATAACACCAAAATGCTCACTAATGGCCACCAAAGCTTCAAGAACGCTCAAGGGAGGATTAGGGTTTTGTGGTGACTGTCCAAGGGTGAAATGGAGGCTGACCCTTGAGGCTTATCATTCCTTTTTTATTGGCATGCCCTAAATTTTAGGGTTTCTGGACTCTGGACGTACGCTGGGCGTACGCCTAAAGCACCCGTGATCCTTCTCCTTTATACGTTGGGCGTAACCCAGCCTTACGTTGGGCGTACTCGCGCGCTTACCACCTTGCATGCATGGTCCCTTCTTGCCATTTATTTCCATTAGGGGCCATTTCTACCAATAACTTCAGAGTGTCATAACTCCTTCATTCCAAGTCCGTTTCCGATGAACTTTATATCCACGAAAAGGTGGCGAGAAGCCCTACGCTTCTAGCGACACACTCCGGCCCAAAACCTCTCGAATAAAAACTCAAAACCCATAAAAGACCAAAATGCCCATAGCCTTGGCCTCTGAAATCCATGAACGAATACTTTCAGAACAGGGTGTTACAACTCTCCCCCACTTAAACTAGACTTCGTCCTCGAAGTCTCTCCTTACTAACACCCATATTCCCAACAACTGATCTGCGGAATGCAACCGATGATTCTACGCGCGAAACAACATTCCCAAGACACTGAAAGCCAACCCGGTCTTCCATTCTGAAGACGACGAACTTTAAACTTCCGCAAACCCCAAGCTACTTCGCACACAGGAACCATTATGATAGACACTTCTGCCCGAACACCATGTTACCTCTTGCCTTCTCTCTAAAAGAACGGGGACCTCTCAGGTCCGAACCTTTCTGACCACCATCCAGAATACCGGATTCCCTCCGGTTACTGAACCCAAGCCCAAACTCTCAGTCGCTCCCAGCTACCTCTGAAGAAACTTCGGCTATTTAAAACTGCTCTATCTACCTCGCCACTCTGGCTCCCTAAGTCCTGGGATCTTCGATCCCCTAACTCGGCCCTATGGTCTCAACCAGGTCCCACCTGCGCTACTATAATCATACGGGCCTCGCCCACGGGTCTCACCCAACTACATCTCGGAGTGGCCTCTCCCACATGTCTCACTTATCTTGGGCTATGCAGGCCCCACTCCATCCTAAAACTCAAAAAACTACTCTCTCTATCGATCTTCATCATGCTAACTAGGAGATACGGGCCTCGCCCACACCCCGCTAACTAGGAGATACGGGCCCTCACCCACACTCCTCTAACTAGCTGCTAACGAAATGACACGGCTATCCCACAGCCTTACTACTCTTCCCGCTCCGTCTAGCCGCTGGAGATTACTACGGCGACCCCGTAGTCTTACATCCTGACTAAAATCGCATCCCGCCAAGAAAATCTCCCACCTGGTTCCCACCCAGGTATCATCTACCGCGAATCCACGAACTCAATATTGGGAAGTTTCCCAAACTGAACCACCCTTGAAGACATCCAACACTTACCACTGCTAACGCTCCAACCAACCAATACCAATCTAAACCACCCTTGAAGACTAACAGAGCACTTCCCAAACCCCACTCACACCTGCTACAGTGACTGCATCCTGAGAACCGGCTCAAAAAGGAGAAACATCTTCGACTAATACTCTAACATCCATGGTATGCAGATGGCATATGATCCGAACACGAACGGAAATAAAATTCTAACATACATTCATTAACATAGATGCAGTGCCATAACAATATGATCACGAATAATAGTTGATAGGAAGCAAAAGATACACACCTGTAACGTCCGGTGCTGCTCGCGTCTCCACTGTAGACAACTGAAAAGCCCTGCTCCCCACCGCAGGTGCCGCTGCTCGGCCCTGACGGCCGTCGGTGATCCTCAAAGTCGCAGGGGCAGGTGCCATCATCCTACTGGAAGTAAACACGGACACTGGGCCTTCATGTGGCCCATTTGACTGCAATGAAAACATATCATGTCTGATCCCTGAGTGGTGGTAGCAGTACAATCCCTGCTGAAATGACCAGCCCGACCGCACTTGAAGCAGCCAGAATCACCCCCACTACCACCCCTGCACGCACCCTCGTGCGTCCTGCCACACTTGCCACAACGACTGTGGCCCTGATAATCCCTCGATCTCACATCAGACCCCTTGGGTCTCTTGCCTGAACCTGCAGCTACCTGAACCTCCTCCGTTTTCCTCTTCCTGAGGTGCTCCAGATCGATCTCCCTCTCCCTGGCCCGAGCAATCATATCCTCCAGCGTCTTGCAGATGTACCTTCTCACAAATTCCCTGATGTCACTCCTCAACATCTCGTGATATCGGGCCTTCTTCATCTCCTCGTCCGCGACATACTGTTGAACAAGAAGAGCCCTCTCCCTGAACTTGGTGGTGATATCCGCCACTGTCTCTATAGTCTGCCGCAAATCCTGAAACTCGCGTGCTAACTGTTGCACCTCAATTACCGGTGCAAAGTCGGCCCTGAACCTGGTCGAGAAATCATTCCATGTCATCGCGTAAAAAATGTTTATAATCATTACACGTTAGTTTATATATGATTACACTTTAGATTTGATATTTATTTAATCTTATTAACCAACTTATAATCATTATAGAAAGAAATTGAAAAATCATGGGAGCTTTAAATGAATGTGGTGGAAGAAAAAATACATGAGAGTTTCAAATGAATGTGGTGAAAGGAAAAATGCTTCCTTTATAAGTATATATAGATGATGATATGATTAAGCTTATTTGATATATTAATGTAGGTTATTTATTTAACAATATATTGTAGTTAACAAATTAAGTATATCATATTGATAACTCACAAAGTCTTCCTTTTAGGATAATGTTTACAACTAAAAATATATTTAAGTTAATAAATTAAGTATATTATATGGAAATATAAAGAATTGGGAGTTTCAAATGAATGTGGTGAAGTAAAAAAATGTTTTGTTTATAATATAGTATGATATATATATATATATATATATATATATATATATATATATATATATATATATATATATATATATATATATGACATAAGATCGGGTGATAACTCTTTTAAAAGTGAGGACTCGTAACGACACCTTAAAAAAATTGAAAAAAAATCTAAAAAAAATACAAATCATAAAATCGAGCATAATACTACATCAGAGAGAAAAAAAATGGATCATTAAAATTGAAGTATGGATCATTTTTATGATCCATGATTCAATTTTTATGATCCATTACTCAATTTTAATGATGCAAAATTTTTTTTCCATTTTTTTTTCTCCCAGATATAGTACTATGCTCGATTTTATGATTTGTATTTTTTTAGATTTTTTAAGTTGTCCTCACGAGTCCTCACCGAAAAGAGTCATCATCGGAACTGCGCCCATATATATATATATATATATATATATATATATATATATATATATATATATATATATATATATATATATATATATACTAAAAAATGTCCTGTTATGTACGCAATGATAAAATATGAACAAAAGATATAAGCTATTTAACAGAAAGATATTTGATTTCTGATAATTACGACAAAAAGCTAACAAATCATCGATGTACTTCAAAACACAATCCAAACATCTCTTAATAGTAGTTATGATAAATCAACTGAACTATTTTAAATTGTGTTTATTAAAACATAGTTTTTGATAAATGTTTTTGAATTATTTACTTTATTTTTCCCAAACCAAGATCAAACTTACATAACAAGAAACTCTTCAAGCTACAGAGTTAAAATTAAGGTCAGCCTATCTATATCGAGTCTGTCGAACTCAAACTTATCTAGGCTCGTTTAACGACGAGAAGTGAAGAATTAAATGCAAACTTCTATATTTAAGTACCAAAAAGAAGGTGGAATGGCAAATCTGGTCAATGTTTCTGTGTAACTGCTCTCTTGGACTCGATATAGGCACAGAGCTCGTGGGGTCACGTGATAACAGACATTGGGCAATCGCCACCCACGTGATGAGTTGTGTTATAAACTTCGTGCTTCATCTTTTCGTCACTCTTACGTGGGAAGAAGTTTTCAATATTTGTAATTTTGAAAAACTTAATATATAATAATAATAATAATAATACTAATAAATTACAAATATCCATCATAATATAACTTATAATTTATTCATTTAACTTTGCACCCATTTCTAAGTTATATTAATTCACCACATGTCATTTAATCCCCAACACCATATTATTATATATATATTAAAGTTCTGAAGAAAAGTAATAGTAAACCTGTTGGTTTTTTGACATATTTGGTCCAGATTTATCCTCTATATCACAATTGGTCCAGCTCTTTATTAATATTACAATTTCGTCCTTCCTGGTCCATCTGATAAAATTGTGGTCACTGTCTCCGATGCTTCTCGGTTTTCTCCCACCGCCTTATCTTCATTCTCTAATAATATCTATTTCTTTCTCTTGCTTTCTGGATGGTTCTGTCCGCTGCCTACACGACGTCGTAGAACAACGATGCGTCCTCCACCGGCCACCACCTCTAATACCGAAGTTTTCCCGTTTCTTTCTGTCTTCCATCTTCGATCACACGTCAAGAGTTCTGATTCTAGGAGGAATCGGTAGAGTCGGTGGTTCTACCGACATCGCTCTGTCAAACTTCTGCCTCACCTTCGCTTGTAAGTCTACCATCTCAAAAAAACCAAAAAACTTCTCCAACCTTTCGACTAACAGTTCAACCGACCTGCAAAAAAAATCGTCACAGGTACCTTCTCTTTCTTTTTCATCTTCAATGCCATTTGACCCTCTTTCTATGCTGTAAATTCCCAAGTTTCGTTGATTATTTTCTCTTCTACATGTCTGATTTCTATTTCTCTTCTTTATTATTTGTTTTATAAACTCAAACCCACCGGATTCAAAGAAGGAAAGGGGCAAAGAGGGTATTTGGCTGAAGCACATACAGAGATTGAGGCCATGCTCTTATGGAACGAGATGGCTTCTCTTCTGGAACGTCGTCCCGCTCCTTTTTTATAATTTCTGAATTCGTTTTCTACAAATTCGAACTGAAATTGATCTTTTTTCAGTTCAGTTACGGCTTTAAATCAATTCTATTTTTGTTTTCTGCAGATTCTAACTTAACACGCACACACACCATTTGTTCTTGATATGGGCAAAAATGTCCACCGACCACCATGTATGTTTTATTGTTACATTAGAATATGAGAATAAGGGTTTTACCCATTTCAATTGTTGAAGGTGAAATAATTGTTTATATTCTTAACTTCCAGTGTCCCGTTTGCCCTCTATTATTTCCATTGACTTTGGTGATCGCCCGAAAAGGAGGCTAGAGCAGCTACACAACCTATTACTCTGTTACTTAAAGGTAACTTATAACGTTGTCTTATGTTATGACTGGAATTTTGTGACAGATTGATTATGATGATCAATGATTAGTTGTATTTATTTGTAGGTATATTGAACGATTCATGTGGTTGACACCTGCTTCCCAAACCCAAAGGGTTTGAGTGTAATTGTATTCAGGCTGGGAATGTAGAGCCTGATGTGACTTTATCTTTTTTTCTTTTCTTGAACCGGTAATGACAAGTTGCTGCAGATTGTTCAGTTATTGGCTACAAATAACTTGCTTTCATTCTCCAAAAAATATCATCGAACGACATATAACTTTTTAGAAGCAATATTTGCAGTTTTATACATCATTTGATTTGGCCCACGAATCAAGTTTTGGATTTGAGAGTTGAAATGTGTTTTAAGGGTTTGAAAATTTTTATTGTATCTTTTAATTACAATCTGTTTGCTTTTCGCTTTCGGGCCATTATGTCTGGATAATCATTAGCCTAACCATAAATGTCACACCCCCAAACCAAGGATGGCGGAAACGTCCGGGGGTGGAGGACTTCATGTATAGTATCATAACAACAATTTCAATAGTGATCAAAGTAAACATAACCAACATAAATATAATTGAAAAAGTTACATCATTGTATGAATTACATGTTTATGAATCAATTACATTATGTTGATAAAATATGAAATGTTTGACGCCTTAACGTCCCATCCTCAAAAGCACTTGTTTACCTGTTTAGTGATTTCCTGAGAATACAAGTAGTTTTGAAAGAGTGTCAACAATTAAGTTGGTGAGTGCATAAGCTTTTGTATGTAGTTATGAAACCTTTTCTTGTAAAAGTAGTGTTCGTTCCAGAAAATCCAATATTTTCCTTAATGTGTAAATGTAGTCTTAAAACCCAAAGACCGAAATGTACAAGTAGTGTTCGTTCCTTATAGTAAAACAATGCAAGTTTAAATCGACATAAACTCGTTTGATTTTAGTGAAATCCCCGTAAATTCTATGTTTGTTTATATTTAATGTGAGTTTATGAAAGCCTTTTCTTGTAAAAGTAGTGTTCGTTCCAGAAAATCCAATATTTTCCTTAATGTGTAAATGTAGTCTTAAAACCCAAAGACCGAAATGTACAAGTAGTGTTCGTTCCTTATAGTAAAACAATGCAAGTTTAAATCGACATAAACTCGTTTGATTTTAGTGAAATCCCCGTAAATTCTATGTTTGTTAATAACACATGTGAGTTATTATAACCATGCTATGACCTAGTTGGCCTGAAACGACGTTCTTCAGGCGTCGAAAATGTTATGACATTTGTCACCCCAGACCTATCGGTCTAACTGTTGCATGCAGTTTAGGTGTGGGTTTGTCAAACCCAATATAGATCTATACACAACTATCACGCTCTCCCTCAAGGAGACTCTGGTTACAATACATGACTTAATGGTAATTTGAAGTAAATGTCTCACAAAGTCATTAACGGAATTACGTGTTATGAAAACTTGGTACCGTATGGCCGTACCTTGCTTAATGAAAATATCCTTTGTATAAATGTACCCTTTTTAAATGTATGTGTTATGTAATGTTTCATAAAGTCATTAACGGAATTACGTGTTATGAAAACTTGGTACCGTATGGCCGTACCTTGCTTAATGAAAATATCCTTTGTATAAATGTACCCTTTTTAAATGTATGTGTTATGTAATGTATCATAAACTATACCTATTATAGTTTATCAACCAAGGGTAGTACGTAGTAATGTATGCAAACTATATTCAAAATAGTTTATTAAATGTTTGAATGTATCGGTTGTACTTTGATTATAATCACTTGTTATTCTTTATATTTTATATGTCCAAATCCATTTGTAAACTGATGTGTGTCTAAATATTAAGATAAAATGTCATATATTGCAATAACATATAATCACATAAAGATATACACCTTGCTCAACATATTACAAGGTGAAATGAAATTGACAGCAACTTTTTGTTGTATACAGTTTCTGTTACTGTTCTTAGAAAATTTATAGAAAAATCATCAAAGCTCTAAATCCAAATCCGCAAATTCTGAGAGTTTGGAATATGAGTCTAGTTTGTTTGTAAATTTTATCATGATTTTTAGTGATCTCTAACAGAGGTGAATATGTTCATAATCACAGACTGGTCCGGGTTTGCCTCTGAAATGATAGGCAGTTTTGTAAAAATCACCATAAATTGTAGAAAAATCATATGGAGATGTTAAAGTAGCCATTTTAAAGCTAAGAGTTTTAACTACTTGCACCTGGAACAGTTTTGAAAACTAAAATATTTAAGTTGACCAAAACAGTCCGTGATCGAAGTTCATCTTTTCTGATGTAATCTGATAGAAAAAGTTTAATTGTGTTCTTGATGATTTTACTTGTATTCCCCCCCTTAAAACTTAAGAAAAACATGTAAATGTAGGGGTATGAACTCACCCTATGTGGTTTCAGTAGATGAAAGTAAGAGAGAGGAAGTGTTCAACCCAAGAACACTAAGAAGATGTCTTGATGATTCGAGAATCTAACACCGAATAAGATGGAATTTGTGTAAGATATCAATGATTTGAGTAGAATGGAGTGTAATAATTATATGAATGATGAAGATACTTACTAATTGAAGAAAGAAATCCCTGGAGAAAGCCTTGAAGTTCTTGAAGTTGAGAGAAAAGATGAGAGAATTTTGGAGAGTGTCCTTTGGTTGCTAAGTGTAGAATGAAAGAAGTTAATGAGAATGAGGAGAGATGACCAATTCTCCAGCTCTTAGAACGTGGGAAGAGCTAGAGATTGGATGTAAAGGTCCACTACGGTGACAAGGGGTAGTGGGAAAGAGTGGCTGATCATAGAGTGAGGTGGTGGTGGTTTGCTTTTGTCATAAAATAAGGAAAAGCAAATATTCCCTCAATAATTAGTTCAACCACTAATTCTTTTAATATATTTTTATAAAAACCCTGGGGATTTATATATTTTGGGGCCTTAGTTTATAAAATAAAGTTTTGGGTGAAAATCCCACGTTAAAATAATGAAAAACGGAGTTAAAACGAAGTCGTAGTCGAAAACCGGGAAAAACAAGCTATCTGCGAGACCTCTCGCATGGGGCCGAAGGTGCGAGGCTTCGTACCAGCAGGCTCGCATGCGGGGCTTCTGTCTCGGTAGCTTCGGCTTCGGTCTGTCATGCTGGCTTCGGCTTCGGTCTCGCATGCTGAGAGGCTTCGGTCTCGCATGCTGAGAAGCTTCTAATAGGAGGGTTTTGGGTTCCTTAGGGCTATTTCACCCGTTTTTACCCCGTTTCAAGTGGTTTTTGACCCGGTTAAGGGTCGAGATGACCCAAATGATTACAAAAAGTTAAAGTAACTTTTGAGAGAGATTCGGGAGAGATTTGGGAGGGATTTTAATAGAGAGAGATTGAGTGAAAGAGATTGAGAGAGGTTTCGTTTGTGATCTTTTTGAGTGTCCGGCTTCGCAACGCAAGGTCCATAAACCCCCTTTAAGCCATGATTTAGTGTCCTACACAATCCCGATGATTGTGCAATAGTGTTTTATCGCTTTGGTTCGTTGTTTAGCACTGTTAAGGCTAAGGAAAATCAAACACATGAACTTTCCAAATGATGATTTCTCATTAAAATAGCGAATTGTATAGTGATTACATAACGTAAACCCTAACATACAAGGGTTATTGGAGTTGACCGGTTTGACTTGTTGACTTTGTTTGACTTTGACTTGACCGAAATTTGACGGTTGTCACATCATCCCCCCGTTAGAAGGAATTTCGTCCCGAAATTTTCATTTTGACTAGGATTTCAAGAGTTTGGGAAGAGATGTGGATACTTTTGTTTCATCTGATCCTCGCGTTCCCAGGTGAATTCGGGTCCTCATTTAGCGTTCCAGCGGACCTTCACAATGGAAATACGACTTTGCTTTGTTCTTTTGATCTCTTGATCCATGATTTCTACCGGTTCTTCCACGAAGTGGAGACTCTCGTTGATTTCAATTTCGTCAAGAGGTATCACGAGGGTCTCGTCGGATAGATTTTGTCAATCATATTTTCAGGGTTAAAAAATAAAGTTTTATTAGTTACCTATAGCGACGACTTGTCGTCACCACAGGTTTAATCTATTACGATGACTTGTTGTCGCTATAGGTTTTTAACAAGAGCCAACAACATACCTATAGCGACACACAAGTCATAATTTGCATGTGTGAAGACTTGGAGTACTTTCTAACTGGTTCATGTGTGAAGACTTGGAGTACTTTCTAATGAAAACTGTGCTACTGGGGAAATTGGAAACTGGTACGTAGCTTCAAAGTCAAGAATATGCAGTAGGCATGTGATGCATTAAATGCATGAGGCACACAAGTCATAATTTGCAGCAACATATACGTATATGTGTGTGAATTGAAGAAGAAGGTTACGGCTCAAAGAATATATATATATATATATATATATATATATATATATATATATATATATATATATTCATTTTCTCTTCATTTGTTAGATACACAATAACCATAACATCATAGACTATATATATTCAATTTCATTTGTAATTTTCACTAGTTTATATTCCGCGAGTGTTACCGAAATCATTTATCAATTTTTCAGAAGTGCTTAACTTGTTTTGTTGCATTCCCAACAATTTGCTATTAATTACTTCTCCCACTTTACTTATATAAATCATCACATTCTTACCGCGACTTTTAACTTCTCCCTCACAAATGGATCCACCTGCAGATCATCAAAACCCCATAGATGACCTCGATTGGTTTCAGTACTTTGATCATCAAGATCTTTTCAGGTATATATAAACGTCACTCATTACACCATCTTACGCACAGAAAAGTGATTTTGTCGACATTGATCAAAACATGGTTTGGATTTGTAGTGATCAAAAAGAGTCTTTCATCGTGTTGGATTTGATTATCTTGAGTTTTTTTGGATTTTTGCAGTGGTGACATGCTCAACCATCATGATTACGATTGTCTGAAAAATTGCATGAAATGCTCGATCAGAACGTTTCTACAGTACTTAACAAAGATCAAAACATCATTTCTAGAAATGAGTTTCACGATTTTGATCTCCTTGAAGATATAAGCTTATGGGATTGTTGGGAGGATGGGAATTTACCATTGGTTAGTTTCAGTGAAGACTGTAAATCCGGTGGTGAGGCTACATGTAGTTCTAGTGCTGCCACCACTGATCACGGTGGCCGGAAGGTGGCAAAGAGATTGAGACCATTGGAGTTTGAAGAGATAGAGAAGTACTTTGAGATGCCGATAATCATGGCAGCAAAGGAACTAGGGATAAGTTTAACAGTGTTGAAGAAAAGATGCAGAGAGCTAAACATAAACAGATGGCCTCATAGAAAACTTAAGAGCCTTCAATCCCTCATTGAAAATGCCAAGGTAAATTATGATAATAACCTTCTATACATTACTCATGCACTTGGTAACCAAAGTAGTTTTGGTATTTTCTAAAATTTTAATTGTTAGTTTCTTTATAACTAAACATAGGTCCTAGGCATATGCCACATCAAATCAATTGATTTACTACGATTTCCTGATTTATATTTATATAAACTTAACTCATTGTAAATTTTGTGAACTCACATGAAAAATATATTGCATCTACCTTTTTAAAAAAAAAATAGGAGTTGGGATTAAAGGAGGAGATAGAGACGTTAGAAGGGCACAAGAAGATGATGGAGAAATTGCCAGGTATGGAATTGACAGAAAGAACAAAGAAGCTTAGGCAAGCTTGCTTCAAAGCTATTTATAAGAAGAGAGGACTTAACAATCCTTAGCCATTTTGTTATAATTAGTGGATTTTAATCTACATTGTATGTGTTTTTCTCTTGATAGTTTGATACCCTTTTTAGTTTTATTTTATGTATTTGTCTATTGATTTTTAATGCAGAAAATTTTGTATAATTTGGGTATTATAGTTTGTATTATGTATTTAGCCATATTCTAGATTGCCGACACGACTACGCCGACGACTCTATACCAGAGGTCTATATAAATAGACTTATGAATTTAGTAGGAATAACTTGATTATAATCTTGTGATTTGTTCCATGTCTGATCCACCCCTAAGATTCACTTGACATGCCCCCAGTTATGTGTAATTAAAATTTTATTAGACTGTTGATCCTAATGAGCCTACCCTAAGTCCACAACCAAACAAGGAACAGGTCCTAAGGCGGACTCACCATTTCTAGGTCAATCATTTCTTAATTACACATAACTTCGAGGTACACCTAAAGAATCTTAGAGTTACCAGTTGTAAATTGTTTGTAATACCAAGTAGTGAGATTCAATGAAATAAAATGCATGCCTATTTCATTGATAAACCTTTTAGTAAATATCCTTACCATTTATATACACATGTATAATTTCGCACTTTAGTGAACTATTCTTGGTGTTTCTGTTAACGTCTTGGATACGGAGTTATGGTAGTGGGTAGAAGTAGGTTTTGTACGGGCGTTAAAATTTACACATCATGTTGCTCGTGCGAGAATAGGGGTAGAAGAGATAATTAATAGACGCCTAATCCTATAATTACTTATAGGGGTGATCCTTATTAGTTACGTCTATAATCACGTAGTGCATATCAGTTATACATAATTTGAGATAGAATAGACTTTCGAATAAATGACTCTACTCTAAGTCCACAACCAAACAAGGAACAGGAAGTAGAGCAATAGTCATAGATTCTGAGTCTATAATATCTTTAATTATGTATAACCTTGGCGTATGCACTCAGTTATCATAGGCCTACTAATAGAGGTCTTTAGTTTTCACATAAGTTGGTTATAGTATCACCAAATACTCCTATAGTATTTTTAGGTGTTTAGATTCGATTCTTAAAGTATTCCCTGTAGGGTGTAGTTAGGTTGTTAGATTTGTTGCCCATTATGACTATCCCCCAGTATATGCAAGTCACTCCTCGGACAGATATAGTTGATCAGGCTATATCCTTCCCAGACTTGATTTACATATACCAAGGCATACCCATAATGTACAACTCCTCTTCTTTTACTTTATGTTCTTCTAGTTATGACACTATGTGAGCATGTATGCATGTATTTATACTTTTAATAAGAAACCATTCACTTTCTAAAAGTATAGTCATTTGAAAATGTTCAATCAGAGACTTTCAGTCCCAAAGGTGTTTATAGTTTGTATATCTTATGTGGTTCGATATACTGAGTTCACTATAAACATTGCTCTGATACCAATCTGTCACACCCCCAAACCAAGGATGGCGGAAACGTCCGGGGGTGGAGGACTTCATGTATAGTATCATAACAACAATTTCAATAGTGATCAAAGTAAACATAACCAACATAAATATAATTGAAAAAGTTACATCATTGTATGAATTACATGTTTATGAATCAATTACATTATGTTGATAAAATATGAAATGTTTGACGCCTTAACGTCCCATCCTCAAAAGCACTTGTTTACCTGTTTAGTGATTTCCTGAGAATACAAGTAGTTTTGAAAGAGTGTCAACAATTAAGTTGGTGAGTGCATAAGCTTTTGTATGTAGTTATGAAACCTTTTCTTGTAAAAGTAGTGTTCGTTCCAGAAAATCCAATATTTTCCTTAATGTGTAAATGTAGTCTTAAAACCCAAAGACCGAAATGTACAAGTAGTGTTCGTTCCTTATAGTAAAATAATGCAAGTTTAAATCGACATAAACTCGTTTGATTTTAGTGAAATCCCCGTAAATTCTATGTTTGTTTATATTTAATGTGAGTTTATGAAAGCCTTTTCTTGTAAAAGTAGTGTTCGTTCCAGAAAATCCAATATTTTCCTTAATGTGTAAATGTAGTCTTAAAACCCAAAGACCGAAATGTACAAGTAGTGTTCGTTCCTTATAGTAAAACAATGCAAGTTTAAATCGACATAAACTCGTTTGATTTTAGTGAAATCCCCGTAAATTCTATGTTTGTTAATAACACATGTGAGTTATTATAACCATGCTATGACCTAGTTGGCCTGAAACGACGTTCTTCAGGCGTCGAAAATGTTATGACATTTATCACCCCAGACCTATCGGTCTAACTGTTGCATGCAGTTTAGGTGTGGGTTTGTCAAACCCAATATAGATCTATACACAACTATCACGCTCTCCCTCAAGGAGACTCTGGTTACAATACATGACTTAATGGTAATTTGAAGTAAATGTCTCACAAAGTCATTAACGGAATTACGTGTTATGAAAACTTGGTACCGTATGGCCGTACCTTGCTTAATGAAAATATCCTTTGTATAAATGTACCCTTTTTAAATGCATGTGTTATGTAATGTTTCATAAAGTCATTAACGGAATTACGTGTTATGAAAACTTGGTACCGTATGGCCGTACCTTGCTTAATGAAAATATCCTTTGTATAAATGTACCCTTTTTAAATGTATGTGTTATGTAATGTATCATAAACTATACCTATTATAGTTTATCAACCAAGGGTAGTACGTAGTAATGTATGCAAACTATATTCAAAATAGTTTATTAAATGTTTGAATGTATCGGTTGTACTTTGATTATAATCACTTGTTATTCTTTATATTTTATATGTCCAAATCCATTTGTAAACTGATGTGTGTCTAAATATTAATATAAAATGTCATATATTGCAATAACATATAATCACATAAAGATATACACCTTGCTCAACATATTACAAGGTGAAATGAAATTGACAGCAACTTTTTGTTGTATACAGTTTCTGTTACTGTTCTTAGAAAATTTATAGAAAAATCATCAAAGCTCTAAATCCAAATCCGCAAATTCTGAGAGTTTGGAATATGAGTCTAGTTTGTTCGTAAATTTTATCATGATTTTTAGTGATCTCTAACAGAGGTGAAAATGTTCATAATCACAGACTGGTCCGGGTTTGCCTCTGAAATGATAGGCAGTTTTGTAAAAATCACCATAAATTGTAGAAAAATCATATGGAGATGTGCAAGTAGCCATTTTAAAGCTAAGTGTTTGAACTACTTGCACCTAGAACAGTTTTGAAAACTAAAATATTTAAGTTGACCAAAACAGTCCGTGATCGAAGTTCATCTTTTCTGATGTAATCTGATAGAAAAAGTTTAATTGTGTTCTTGATGATTTTACTTGTATTCCCCCCTTAAAACTTAAGAAAAACATGTAAATGTAGGGGTATGAACTCACCCTATGTGGTTTCAGTAGATGAAAGTAAGAGAGAGGAAGTGTTCAACCCAAGAACACTAAGAAGATGTCTTGATGATTCGAGAATCTAACACCGAATAAGATGGAATTTGTGTAAGATATCAATGATTTGAGTAGAATGGAGTGTAATAATTATATGAATGATGAAGATACTTACTAATTAAAGAAAGAAATCCCTGGAGAAAGCCTTGAAGTTCTTGAAGTTGAGAGAAAAGATGAGAGAATTTTGGAGAGTGTCCTTTGGTTGCTAAGTGTAGAATGAAAGAAGTTAATGAGAATGAGGAGAGATGACCAATTCTCCAGCTCTTAGAACGTGGGAAGAGCTAGAGATTGGGTGTAAAGGTCCACTAACGTGACAAGGGGTAGTGGGAAAGAGTGGCTGATCATAGAGTGAGGTGGTGGTGGTGGTTTGCTTTTGTCATAAAATAAGGAAAAGCAAATATTCCCTCAATAATTAGTTCAACCACTAATTCTTTTAATATATTTTTATAAAAACCCTGGGGATTTATATATTTTGGGGCCTTAGTTTATAAAATAAAGTTTTGGGTGAAAATCCCACGTTAAAATAATGAAAAACGGAGTTAAAACGAAGTCGTAGTCGAAAACCGGGAAAAACAAGCTATCTGCGAGACCTCTCGCATGGGGCCGAAGGTGCGAGGCTTCGTACCAGCAGGCTCGCATGCGGGGCTTCTGTCTCGGTAGCTTCGGCTTCGGTCTGTCATGCTGGCTTCGGCTTCGGTCTCGCATGCTGAGAGGCTTCGGTCTCGCATGCTGAGAAGCTTCTAATAGGAGGGTTTTGGGTTCCTTAGGGCTATTTCACCCGTTTTTACCCCGTTTCAAGCGGTTTTTGACCCGGTTAAGGGTCGAGATGACCCAAATGATTACAAAAAGTTAAAGTAACTTTTGAGAGAGATTCGGGAGAGATTTGGGAGGGATTTTAATAGAGAGAGATTGAGTGAAAGAGATTGAGAGAGGTTTCGTTTGTGATCTTTTTGAGTGTCCGGCTTCGCAACGCAAGGTCCATAAACCCCCTTTAAGCCATGATTTAGTGTCCTACACAATCCCGATGATTGTGCAATAGTGTTTTATTGCTTTGGTTCGTTGTTTAGCACTGTTAAGGCTAAGGAAAATCAAACACATGAACTTTCCAAATAATGATTTCTCATTAAAATAGCGAATTGTATAGTGATTACATAACGTAAACCCTAACATACAAGGGTTATTGGAGTTGACCGGTTTGACTTATTGACTTTGTTTGACTTTGACTTGACCGAAATTTGACGGTTGTCACAATAAATAGTCGAATATTTTTTTTCTTGGAATGACAGTTGCTATTATGTTTAAAGATACTGTACAAATTGTGTGATAATTGCTTGGATAATAGGAATAGCAATGAGTCCTGATTTTTGATTACTGGAAACCGGTTGCCTTGCGTTGTATTTATCTTTTGAAAATTTTGTCTCACATTTACTCTTTTCTTAGGTACTTTCACTACTCCCATCTTATGAAGCGAAAACTGTAGATTGTGCTAAAAAGGTACGCAAAAACTTCACTCTAGAAAGCTGCATTTGTTACAGAAACGCTCCATTAGCAAACGATGGTCAAAATTTTGTTTTTTTCTCTTTAGTTTCAGTATCAAAATTTAACAGGGTGTTAATGTTCGGTATGGTTCTCTTTCTGTTTGAATACAAACTTGAAGTGAAGCATAAACACGGGGAAAAAGCCATACCCTATTATCTTATTGTTAATTTTTTTGTTTAAACATCATTACTTTATAACATGATCTTCTAATATAATACCCTCTGGCAAGTTCAGTTGGGCTAACAAGTTAAGTATGAATGCAGATGAAAAAAAATGTGACAGTAGTTGGAAATAGGATTGATTTGGGGCTGGGCTTTTTTTTGAGAAGTTGACTTATTCAAAAAGTTAGAGAAGGATAAAGTCTCGAGCAAGGATAAAGTTAGAGAAGGATTTTTTTTTTGAGAAGTTGACTTTAAAGAAAGTGTTTTAAGTATGAATGGTGAAAATTAAGTATGAAGAAAGTGTCAAACTCTAATACGTGTTAAATATTATTACAAACTAATGAATTACAATATTGTCGTTGCAGGTAAGTGACTTGGAATAAACATAAGCAGGAGATGCCGAAATAGAGCAACATTTGCTTTGTTCGACTGGTACTACATCGTATATCGGGCCTTCAGATGGCTTTGATTTTCCAAGGAGAAAAATCCATCGTTGGTATTGTATTTTTTACCTGTTACTTTTAATATCTTGAGTTTCATTTGCAAATGTGATTATTTCAAGATACCAATCGAATGACTGAAACATTAATGCTACATAATTCATTTTTGATGTTGTATATCTGTTTAGCTCTAGGAAAGTAAGCATAAAACAACTTTAAAGTCTATAACTAATGATTTGTTGGATTATGTTTCATTTGACAACAAAGTTTTGCATGATCTGGTGGGTATGATTTTTAACTACAAATACTACAACAATTTGTTGCAGAGGACTGAAGGTAAAGCATATTATTATAATTTTAGATTTAAATGTAGTCCATTGATCAATTATTATTATACTGCCTAAAGGTCATCTTGAACTCTTTATCTATGAAGGGTATTATTGTCCAGTCTGAAAATAATGAAAAATTGGAAACTGAGGAGAAGTTAAAGGATGGGAAAGTGAAAAAAGAGACGGATGTTAAAGATATGGGTTCTCCGAACAAAAGAGAGTAATAAAGTATGTGATTTTAACTTATGTATTGGTTCCATTAATTAAGTATATTGAAAATTATGGAAAATTGCAATAAATAATGTATTTTACCATTTCTGTCACAGTTTCGTTCCTCTTCACTTTCACTGGATTCTCTCTTGGATAATGATGATAATGATATTGAAGAATCAACATTTGAGGTGAGTGGCTTTATACAATTGTTATTATTATTATTTTTTTATGATTATCGCATCAAATTCTTTATAGATAAAATAAAATAGTTATTTGATTACACTCTTGATTTACATTGCGGTTGTCATTATTTGTTGAAACATTAAATGTTTCATTATCAAATGGGTTGAAGGTTTTTAGCATTTGTACATGTTGATTAAAATCAATAACGATTAATGATGCATTAATTTGTATTCCCATTTTCTTATTTATTTTGTTGTTTTTGTATTACAGAACTTACAGATCAAATTTGTGGCCAAAAGAAACCAAAAAAAGACACGGTTGGAAGAAATTTTCAAGAAGGAACAACTAAAAACAACAAAGCGTTTGGAAAGTGATGATTAAAAAGAAAGAAATAATCGACAAGGGAGTATTACATGCATGTTTTCTTTAAATCTCATTTTTCTAATGTTTTTATGATTTCTTGAATTAATTTTCATTCTTATTTTTTAATATCCGCATTTTAGTTTGAAACATGCTTTTATGTTTTTTTTTACCGAAATCGAGTTGCTGACATTAGGGTAAGTGAGCTAATAATATTCCGGTTCCATTACTGTCATTTATAGGGATAAATGAAGTATAATGAAATATTGAAATTCATTTAAGACACCTTTTTCTGCAAAAAACTTATTTCCACTACACATTGTTAAACAACTACTTATAGAATTTGTCTAGTCTAAATCTACTGTCTAAATACATCTCTCAATAACTGCCGTTTGCGAGATCAAAATCTTAGAGAAGGTGCATCATGAGAATGTCATAAAGCTTAAAGAGATTGTTACTTCTCCAGGTAAGTTATAGCTGATTTCTAATTGACCTTTTCATTCTCCCTTACATTACATGTATAGTAAAAATAAAAACGACACCAACCAATTCTTTTGTGCTTATAATGACATTTGATGTGCCATATCATCCTCATGCGTACATGTTTATGTTGTAGGCCCCAAGAAAGATGACCAAGGGGGACCAGGCAAGTGCTTTTCTGCCATAACATGCTTTTCTGCCTACCTCCATCTGTCCACTATGTAGATCTGTCGCCTTACCTTCACCATCGGACACTGCATCTGCTGCCATAACAAGTCAGGTTTGTTGTTTGTTATATGATATGATGTTTGTTACATTTTTTAGAAACTACGTGACCAAAAAAATTCATTTGATTTTCTTTGCAGTCTGATAATCTCTGAAAGATACCCTTGAAGACATTTACTATGGGAACCAAATCAGAAAAATCCCATGCCACATGCTATGCAGTCAACCTAAATGGTATACATGGAGTAATGAAAACAAAATCCAAAAAATAGCAAATTACTTATGCTTATTTGTTTTTATATCATCGCACTTCCATTTCTTCTATTACAACATTGTACTTTTCTACCAAATAATAGCAACATATCAACAATTTCCACTGCTACAATTGATATATTTTATTTTCTTGCTATTATGTCAAATTACCAAAATGCCCTCTATTGTGAGGATTAACATATTTTCATCAGGAAATGAACTTCGTTATATACTTCTGTATAGACCTTGAAGGAAATAGAGAAGAAGAGTTAAAGATGTTGTGGAGTTTACATATGAAAGCCATGCTCCTCAAGAACCCAACTGCTAGAAAATGTGTTTGCTACCACCTCTAGAAATCGAATTTCAGTCTGACTCATCGCGTTCTTCTGTCTACTAGTGGAGCATACATACACATACAAAGGAGACGGACCCCTGTAACGGATCCTTTTCCAATCCTCTTGGCTCTTACAATAAAAAGGGTTTTGGTGGTGTTGATGGTAAAAATGAAACATCTAATCCCCGCAACGCGGGGGCCACTTTACTAGTTTACATCAACTTCTAACATTTATAATATATTTATCGGACGTTTTAATCTTATATTTTTTTAAACTAGGGCTTTGGGCTTTTAGTTTTAAATGGCAACATATTTTTCAAACTTAACCTAATAGGATGGTTCAACCTTAT
Organism: Lactuca virosa; assembly: GCF_052849685.1. NCBI lineage: Eukaryota > Viridiplantae > Streptophyta > Magnoliopsida > Asterales > Asteraceae > Lactuca > Lactuca virosa. The sequence continues at coordinate 206,715,440 of NC_136430.1, forward strand.
ATTTTTGTAAGCTAGGGCTTAGGATGTAACATCCATAAAATTCATAAAAATTTAAAAAAATTTCAAACATCCAAAAACCATTACTTATTACAAAATGTTTTCAAAATAGTTTCATATCAGAATATCCCAGAAATCAAAATCATAAAATGTGAGGAGGTGCACGATCAAGCCTTCGCCTTCCCGCGATCATCCGAAGTACCTGAAACAAAATCCTAAACTGTAAGTCCGAAGCTTAGTGAGTTCCCCCAAAATATCGATACACAACAAATAGCACACATAATAACAACATGTAATGGGTCCATAGCTTCCCAAACTGGATTACCCCCGAGCCCACAGTATGAGCCTGGCTTGCCTTACAGGCCCACAACTCACATCTGGCTTGCTCCCGAGCCCACAACATAAGTCTGGCTTGCTCTCGAGCCCACAACTTATGATCGGCTTGCCCCTTCAATCCTAAGACTGGAATATAAATGATTAGCCCTCAGTGCGAGTCTGGCATGCTCCCCTGGCCCTCAGCTCACATCTGGAATGCTTAGGAGTCCTCAGTATGAGTCTGGCATGCTCTCCCTGGCCCTCAACTCATATTTGGCATACTCCAGGGCTTATTGTTTACCGCACGGAGCAATACAACCTCAACCCTACCCACACAACATGTCGACATGTAACAGCTAAATACACATACAGATAATTAGACTGTATCACAGGTAGTCCTACAGATCTACCATACTAGCATATTAACTAGCATGCATCTCTAACTCACACTCAACATATCAAAAACTATCAGGATATCAATCCAATGGGCCGGCCTTGGTACCTTCGACCCCTAAGTATAGTGAGGAAACTCACCTCACAAGTAGTACTGAACCGATAAAACTGAATCCCAACTCACAACTCCGAACTCAACTGCCTGTAACCACCATAAGACTAATTCCATTAAAATCTCAAATTACAAAAATACTCTCAGAAGTCAAACTTGGTCAAAGTCAACAATCAACAGTCAAGGTCAACAGTACATGTTGACCCAAATCGTCGAGTGCATCTACTAACTCGTCGAGTTCCTTCATATCTCAGAAGATCAGGAAAAACCCTAACCAAATCGTCGAGTTATCTCACCAACTCACCGAGTTCACTCAGAATCTGGAAAGCGAGAAAAAACCGTCTCGACTCTTCGAGTTGGCTAAGCAACTCGTCGAGTTCTCTCCCAGTTGCACACATTTGAATGATTCTTCGATTCCAGGGACTCTAAGGCTTAGATTTGCACCCCTAGTGTGCCTTAAAGGATAAAGTTTCCAACTTTATCCTCTGATACCATCCCAAACGTCCAAAAACTCTTAATCAAGCCTTGTAAACCCAAAGGCTTAACCATTAAGCCCAAGACCTTGGAGATCTGGAATCCACTCCTTTTCAGAAGAGGTTCTAACCTTAAGGACGTCCCAAAGATTGAAGCTTTATAGACATGCATTTCCAATGCATGTCTTGAAGGTAAAATGGGCTAAAAAGAAGAATTAAGCCTTAACTTCCATGTATGGCACCAAACTTGATAAAAAATCAGATCTAACCCACTATGAGGCTCCCTTGCCCTAGAGATTCATAAAGTTGCAAGCTTTATGAATCTCCATGCATGCACATCTAAGAATAAGGAGGGAAAAAGGGACAAAATCCAAGATCTAGCTATCCATGTACATAAAAATCGGGTTTTGAATACTCGTAATACTCCACCTCAGTGCCAAAACGAAGATGCTTGCTAAATCCCTACCTCTTTCTCACCAACTTCTCATCTTCTTGCTCCAAAGTGTCAACTAGCTCACAATATGGAAAGAAAAATGGAGATTGGGGTTTGTAATATCGATATTAGGGTTTGGAGGCTGATAAGGGGTCAGCCTCTGTGACTTAAGGAGATTATATAGGGTGCAAACCCTAAAAATTAGGGTTTTCATAATATGGTTCCAACGCGTCGAGTTGGGTCTTTTAACTCGTCGAGTAGGCCTTGTAAATTACGCGGCCATCTTGGTCTCTACACGACGAGTTGAGGCCTCCAACTCGCCGAGTAGGTCTTATGAAATGCATAAAAACCCTTAAATTTCATACATGGGAGTCGGGATGTTACAAATCTCCCATCACTTGATCTAGGATTCGTCCTCGAAGCCTGCTGCGGTGAACAACCCTGGATAATGCTCCCGCATCTCGGCCTCCGACTCCTAAGTCCACTCGGATCCCCTCTGATGTTGCCACTATACCTTTACCAAAGGTATCTCCTTGTTACGTAGAATCTTCACTTTCCTTTCTAAAACAGCCACCGATATCTCTACGTAGTTCAGGCGCTCGCCGACCTGAATATCATCCAATGATACAATCGCCTCCTCATCCAATACGCACTTCCACAACGGCGAAACATGGTATGTGCTATGGATCTGACTGAGCTACTCCGGGAGATCTAGTCTATACGCCACCTTTCCAACCCTAGCAATAATCCGGAATGGCCCAATGTATTGGGGACCCAACTCTCCCATCTTCCTGAAGCAGATCACACCCTTCCAGGGTAAGCCCTTCCGTAACACCATGTCGCCAACCTGAAACTCCAACTCAGATCGGCGTTGGTCGGCGTAACTCTTATGCCGACTCTGAGTAGTCTGCAATCGTTGCTAAATTTGTTGAATCATTTCAGTAGTCTGCAGAACTACCTCACTCTGACCCATCATCCTGTGACCAAGCTCACCCCAACAGACTGGGGTGCGACATCTCCGTCCATAGAACAACTCAAAGGGTGGAGCGCCAATACTGGAATGAAAGCTTTTGTTGTAAGAGAACTCTGTAAGGGGTAGGTAGGAGTCCCAGCTCCCACCAAAGTCAATAACACAGGCCCACAACATATCCTCAAGGGTTTGTATGGTCCGCTCATTCTGACCGTCTGTCTGCGGATGATAAGTTGTACTGAAATGCAGCCGTGTGCCCAGTTTCTCGTCGAACTTCTGCCAAAAACAGGAGGTGAACCGAACATCACGGTCTGAAACGATACAAACCGGAACCCCATGGCGAGCAACGATCTCGCGAATATACACATCGGTCAGCTTCTTGGCCGATGAGCTCTCCCGAATGGGCAGAAAATGGGAACACTTGGTCAATCGATCCACGATGACCCAAATGTTGGATTAGGTGTCTAAGCCCATAACTATAATTGGTATGTACTTGACCCGAGAGTAGTATGGTCCATTTGGGTTGCCTTCACCAGAACAATCTGATAGGATGGATATTTGAGAAAGTGGTTATTTATGATTTACTAATATATTATAAGTATAATATATTAATTGAGAAATCATAATATTTAATTAGTATTGATCAAGAATTAATTTGGTGATCAAAAGAGACTAATTAAATTAACAGGGACTAATTATGTAAATTAGTGATGCATATGGTTTGGGTTATTGATCCATGATGGACTAAGTTTATGCAAGAGTCCATGAAGAGTTAGTCCACATGAGTTATGGATCATAAGCCTATGTGTATGGATTAGGGTTTACACATGACCCTTGGAATCCTACACTATATATGTCTTGTCCCTTAGCCTAAAATCGGCCCCTAGCCTTGTAGTAAGAGATATAGCCGATTTTGGAGTGTCTAGTCTCTCTCTCTCAAAGTCCTCATTTGTTCATGGTGTTTGTGAACCAATTGAGGCATCACACTTGAGGTGCTAAGCTCTTGAAAGGCCAAAACTACAACCTACAATAAAGAGGTATTCTTCTAACTTGATTTTATGATTTATATGTCAAAATTGTATGCTAGTTGTCGGCTTCATGCTTTGGAAATTTTATTGCATGTATAACTAGAGAAAACTTAGATCCAAAGCTATTAGGGTTGTATGTGCACCATAGGAGTGTTATAATACACAAAACCCAACAGTGGTATCAGAGCCATGGGTAGTTTTCTGCTATATAGTTGCATTGTTCATTGTTCAAAGTTGAAGCAAACTGAAAAAGGCCTTACGCCAGGCTGAACTCGCTGAGTCCATTGATGAACTCGATGAGTCCAAAGCCTGGCTCGACGAGTTGCACTGACAGATGGCATATTTTCGGGTTTTTTGGCCTATACTGGATTAGGATCACTACCACAAACTGTTTTGCATCATAAAATATGTTTTTCTGATATGGTAGTGATTTTAATCATCCAATCAAAAGATAATTGTTAAAGTTTTAAGATAATTGTTGGTTTATATGATAAACAAAGTTACTTGTAAATTGTTGATTTGATATTATCTCTCTATATGAGTTTAGTTAGATCAATCATGAATTATATGATAATTTTATTTGTCATATGGATAGGAACACATACACCATAAAGTCTAAGTGTCATAAGGTTTCTCTCCGCTTCATGAAAATGATTGTGAGGAAACACTTTCACTAAGTAGATTTTAAAGAGTTAGCAATTGTGATATTTGCATTCTCAAATTCGATTATGATTATGACATCCCTCTTCATAGTTTGAATTGTGAGAAATTGCAAAAGGTCTAAACATTTGAGACTTATTGCTGTAAGTTCTAAAATTGTTTAGACACACATGTGAGCTATCTAAGGAAAGGTGTGAAGGGTTTTGAGCATTCTAACACTCCTATGATGTACATGCAACCCTAGATGCTTTGGATCTATGTTTTCTCTATTATACATGCATACATTCAATATTCCAAAGCACCATCCTAACTAGCATACAATGAAGCATAAACAACATGAAATACAAGTTAGATGACATACCTTTTAGTGTAGTTGGAAGCCTTGAACCTTTAAGAGCTTAGAACCAATAGTATGAATGCCTCAAATGGAATCACAACACATCTGGGACAAAGGATAACTTGAGAGAGGAAGTCTTACACTCAAAATCGGCTATGGCTCTCCAAGAACACATACATCGACCGATTTCATGAGATATGGGTTTCTTATATAGTGTGGCAACATTAGGGTTACACCATGTAAACCCTAATGTGCATGACTTTCCATATTCTTCATGCTCCATGGGTTTAAATCTCCATGGATCATCCATGGGTCACCACATGGGTTTAGCCCAACATAAAGAACTATGGATCATAAGCCCACATTACAAGAATGAATGATTTACATAATCAATCCCCATATATTTAATTAGTCTCTTTTGATCACAAAATTAATTCCAAGATAATTCTTGATCAATACTAATTAAATCATATGATTTCATATTAATATATTAGAACTTATAATATATTAATAAACCATAAATAACCTCTTCTCAAAAGTCCATCCTAACAAATTGTCCTGATGATATGCAACTGAAATGGACCATGCTACTCTCGGGTCAAGTACATACCATTTATAGTTATGGACTTAGACACTAATCCAACAGTCTCCCACTTGGATAAGTCTAATAACCATTCTTGCAAGTACGACTCCACAACCCGACTAGCAATCGTAACTCTTAAAAGTCGCTGTCAAACTCTGACCTAGTCAATGATGCGCCCATTAGATAAGGGATCATATATTCCTCCATTCTAGATATCATATGGACTGAGACATGGATTATAATCATTCTCTCTGTCCATTTGTTGTTTCCCGATTTCCGATTTATGATGACCGACAAATTGAACAAATCAACTCAGTCCAGGCCCGACCGAGCACTTAGGGTTGTCATCACTAAATCATCTAGGGGCCCACATATATCTCTTTTATCTCTCTAAGGGTAAAAGGAATGGATAAACTTCGACTCAAATGCTTGCTTGTACTTACTCATCAAATCACACACAACGATATGTTTTATAACACCAAGTTACTGGTGCGTTTACATATGTCAATGTGCAACCGACTTGTAAACTACAACTCACATGTCTTGGTTTCAAGAATATGAGATATTACCGTCTCATGATCACTCGTGATAAAATCCATGAAGTGATTCAAATGAGCGTGGGTTTAATCCAATACTCGAATCTTAATCCAGGAGCACTCATGAACACTGCAGCTATGTCTAACAAACCTAGATAAACTACATACCCATTCATGACAGTCTTATCTCAATACCTACTTCCAAAGTATGATTGACTGTGGATGGTTTGAATAACCTAGTTATTCGGGAAGTCAAAACATGCAAAGTGAAACACAAGAATAATACTAATCCTATATGGCCCCATAACTTTGAATGCCATATTGATTACTCATTATTCATTGTATAATGTTTCGAATAATCAATTTAATACTTGAATTTAAACAATAGTTGTCCCATGCTCCAAGCATGTATACTATGTTTGTCTATGGTCCTTACTTTGTGAAATATATCAATTGACAACACTTTAATGATGCTCAATTCACAATCCCAAATCCTTACCGTAAACGTAAGAATATCAAATTCTTGCAATTTACTGTAATCTGTAGATTCTAAACTTATATGCAATGATCCTTTTGTAATGACTATGCACAAAAGTCACAGAGACTTGGCAACATACATTACAAAGTATTCCAATGGAGAGCAATTCCAAGGAAATGAAGTCTCACATTCAAAGTACATTCCTTTGAACATCCTTCTTGCATTAAGTTTTCTAATCTTACACAGATTTAAAGAATGACTTCCACTAATGGAAACATTTCCATATTCCCATTTTTACTATCACTTCTAAAAAAGAGTTGCCTCTTTTCAGAATATGTCAATATGGTCCTTTCAAAAATTTACACCATACTTCCAAGTGTCCATGAGCAACCAATATTTGGTAAACCTTAGATTGTCCTCGACAATTGCATAATCATTTTAGTCATATCCAGTTCTAGTCCTTTTCCTTCTTAATGCCCTAGGAATTTGGAAAATTTAGAACGGATGAATATTACAACACATATAATCGATCCTATATCCGAAGCATATGGGACACGATTCATGATGTCTCACATAAATACATGATACTAGGCCAGTCTTTTGCTATAATATTTCTATTTCTATTTGCCATGTTCTCATAATTCGGTTTATGAAAAGGGATGTCGTAATCATAATCGAATTTTAGAACGCAAATAATATTTCCATATATAGAATTTCCTTATGTTGAATCATTCCAACATAACATTCATATATATACTTGACTAAATTTGATTAAAATCTCAATCTAAGCTTTTAGAATTGAAATGAAGTATGAATCCCTCTCCCTTAACTATAGCAAAACAACTTTTCAAACCCTACAACTTGGCGAATTGAAACCTTTGTTTTCTATAATTAACATTGCTAACTTGCAACACTTACCATAATTGATTATGCTCCCACTAGCATAATAATTACTTTACTAGCATAACACTTATGCTCCCACTAGCTGTGACATGTACCCAGAAATCATCTGGACTTCTAGAAATCAGTACTTTATTGACTTTCTTACCAAAGTTCAGATTTCTGATACGAGATTCTTTGATAAGACTTTATCAAAACCATACACCTTTCCTTAGATAGCACACATGTGTATCTAAACAATTTTAGAACTATGAAAAGGGATGTCGTAATCATAGTCTCAAATGTTTAGACCTTTGCCATTGCTCACAATTCAAATTATGAAAAAGGACGCCGTAATCATAATCGAATTTGAGAAATGCAAATATCACAATTGCTAACTATTTCTATTTCTAATTAGTGAAAGCGTTTCCTCACAATTATTTTCATGAAGCGGAGAGAGAAACCCTATGAAACGTAGATTTTTATGGTGTATGTGTTCCTATCCATGTGAATTTGTCAAAACCATAATCACAAGACAAGGTTGGTGACAAATCCAAACTCATATGGACTAAACTTATTCAATCTTAATTTCTTGCCACCTGGCAGCACAGGGCCTACCATTGCTTCCAGGTTGTTATGCAAACAATTGAGAACTCAACTTTTAACTGGAATGAGCACATAAATAATAATATGTCAACACGATAGGTTACAAACCTCAAGTCGTGTGCTAGTGATAAACAACAGGTTTTATTCTTGATTAGTTCTTGAGACCCCTTTCAAGATCATTAAGACTCCCACTGACTCCATGACATATGAGATTCTCTTGTCAAGAACCATTCCTTGACAAACAAATATTCAAGAGTTAGTGCAAATTCTTATCAATAAAAACACTTCACACTATTGGTCTTAGTTGGTTTTTGTTTTATCCAAAACATCACAACTTACCAATTTCAAAAGTACAAGAGTAGAAAGCATTTTACTCTACATTTGACAAGTGTTATAAACCTTTCTTAAGATTATGTCACTTGAGTTACAATCTTGGAGTATGACTCTAAGACTTGTTTTGGAACGAAGTATGACTCATCTTCTTGATTAAACCATTTCAACAATTGACGATTCCTCTTCTTAGCCAAACAAATGCACCACGATGTCCTTAGAGGATCAATTGTGATATGGCTTTCCATAATCTTTAAGATGATCATAAAACATGATACTGAAGCACTCTCCCATCTTTTCAGATTGGAGAAACTTTTATCTTTCTGCCTAATTTGATTCTTCTCATTCCTCCTGCCATACATTGAAACTTTTCCAATGTTTCAGAATTACACTTAAACTTGTAAGCATAACCATATTTACTAAACTTTAGTAAATCATGACGAATAGTCTTATCGATCTTCGTGGTGGACTTGACCAGTGCACAACCAAGTGTACCCAATCCCCTAGTCCTTGACTTGACTCATACATACAAGTGAACAAGGAATTAGTCTTAATTTCCCAAAGATGAAAATTCTCATTCATCACACAACTTACATGATTCCAAGTTTCTATCCAACTGAAACTTGGGTGATGAGAATCTTTCCTTATTCGACAAATTCTCAACACTACCACAAACGAAAGAATCAAATCCATTTTCCAATATTGCTATTAATGGAATCATATAAACAACAATTTTTACAAATCCCATTGTAAGGATACTTAAAATAAATAAAATAAAAAATTTCTCTTAATTTTAAAATTGCAAAAAAACTTATCCTTACAATGCAAATACACATGAAAACTATGTTGTTATCCATTCCTAAGCAATTATCACTCTTTGCAGCAGCTCAAAATTCTGATCTTCAGATCATGCGATCGAAATCCATCTCTTCACGATCAGAATTAGCTTATTCTTCCTTTAAGCTTCCTTTCTTTTCTTCGATTCTACAAAACATCAAAATGCGACCTAGTCACATCATGTAATAAGAATCTCCAAATAGGAACTTAATAGAGTTAGATAGTGGACTTTACCTGAATCATAGTCAATTTTTTTGACTTTTACTATCCTAGTGAACTTTCAGGTAAATAGGGCAGCTTCACAACCAATGCCCATTCTTTTGGCAATAGAAACATATGGACACTTTAGTAACGGCACATGGGACTATCTTAGACTTAGCCTTTCTCTTTACCATTTGGTCAACCGAGTTGACTATGGTCGATCCCTTTCCATTGGGAAGAGAAGACTTTTTTGGACTTCCAATGTTTCCATTGTCAATGTCCATGTAAGTTTGGGAAGTAGATCTTCCAATCAAATTTGATTTACCAGTGCTCCAAATCATTGCTGATTCAGCAGCAACACACAAATAGGTAAGATCATTAAGGGTCATGTCGTGGTCTGTCACATAGTAGTCCTTAATGAACTCACTATATGACTCGGAAAGTGATTGAAGAACCCAGTCAACAGTCAACTTCCTTGAGACTTCGACACCCAACTATCCCAGCCTGTCAATATGTGACTTCATCTCCAAGACGTGAGTGCACGCAGACTATCCATCTTTATGTTTGCTTGCCAAAAGGGCTTGAGTGACCTTGAACTTTTTCAAGTCTTTGAACTTGTGGGTTAGGGAGAATAATTGGAGGAGGTAGAGGAAGTGAAGTATGATTTCGAGTCCCATTAATGCACGACAAAGGGATTAATCTTTCACCTTTGATCATCATGTGGGATATCATCTTCATTAGGAAAGCTTTTATCCAAAAAGGATAAGGAAGACCATAGTTGTCATAACTAGACATCTATGAGGGAGAAATTCAAGTTTAGTTGATTTAAGTCCTTAATATGACACCTAATTTGAAATATTAAGGCTAGGACCCAACACAATATTTAACCAATTAGAAGAGGGATGCCATAATCCAATTTGCAAAATATTTGAAGGTAGGTAAATGACGATTCACCAATTTCCACCACGAAAAACGAAAAAGAACTTTAGATATTAAGTGAATTGAAACTCCTAGATCGTTTGAGATTCATTGAAACTTTCAATGGCATGTTTAATCTCAATTGTGCCCTTCAAGTTTGTGACTAGGATGCCGTGGATCACAAACAAGGTGTGAATAACCATGCAAATTAGCTTGGTACACCCAATGTTACAACCACCTAATCAATGTGCCGATTAACCACACACGCACCATTGATCTATGATTAACATCAAGCTACCCTTTGCCACACATTGTCAGTCCTAGATTAGTGTGCTAGTTAACCATACACGCTCCACTAACGACCTATCAAGGTGCAAAGTGGAATTTCATGGGTTAGCACCATATTCACATTTTTCCTAAAGTAACTAAGATTGGGAATTTAATAAAAGTTTAGTTACTTTATATTTATCATTATACTTTTAATGAAGGGAGAATTAGTGTCCTGTCCTACCCGTTCGACTAACGACCCTTTACCAGTCAAGGAAGCGGTGGGTGAGAATGGACACCCATTAAACTGCCATTTTATAGGTGGTAACCTTATACCCCCTTATAGACCGGTTTCGTGAATGAGGCCTACTAACGATAAGACTGACTTTACTCTTATACATATATATATATATATATATATATATATATATATATATATATATATATATTAAACCTATAATATTATAACAGTATAAGGGTTGAATTTTGAACTTTTAAAATTCTAGGGTTTGGAACTAAATGTGTCAAAAGAAGACTCTACATTTACAAATTCCAAAACTTGAGGGCAAGTTTTGAACTATTCAAAAACCTTTGGAATCCATAACATATGAGTTTAATATAGGCTTTAATGAAAAGAATCTTGGAAATCCATAACTGGAGGACAATTTATGGAGTTCATAAAAACATTTATGGAAAAAAAACTCTTCAAGACCATAACCTATGAGTTTAATGAAGTCTTTTAAAAGAAAAACTTTTCATTTTCCATAACTTGAGGACAAGTTATGGAGTACATTAAAGGCCATAAAGATCATCAAATAAACTAACAAGCATGTCAGATAATGTCCATGATCTAGATTAAACTCATATGAACAAGATAATTCATATCAAACAAATTTCATGTAATTAGCATAATTATATAAACTAATACAAAACATGAAACTTTGACAATTATCTTATGAATTGGATAAGCATGATCATTACCACATCAAAAACAGGTTTATAACTTCAAAAATAGCTTAGGGTAATGATCCTAGTCCAATTCTAGCCAAAAACATCGAAAATCTGCATTCTGGAGCACCAAGTCGTCGAGTGCAAGAACAAACTCGGCGAGTTGGTCAGAATTGTGCTTGGACTCGGCTAGTCCCCCAGTGGACTCGGCGAGTCCACTGTCCAGAACAACATAAAATCGATTTTTCAAGCTTAAACAACAAGTAGCATCAAGTATAATTGAAAACAACCCTAGTCACTGATACCACGGAAGGGTTTTGAGCATTCTAACACTCCTATGGTGTACATGCAACCCTAGATGCTTTGGATCTATGTTTTCTCTATTATACATGCATACATTCAATATTCCAAAGCATCATCCTAACTAGCATACAATGAAGCATAAACAACATGAAATACAAGTTAGATGACATACCTTTTAGTGTAGTTGGAAGCCTTGAACCTTTAAGAGCTTAGCACCAATAGTATGAATGCCTCAAATGGAATCATAACACATTTGGGACAAAGGATAACTTGAGAGAGGAAGTCTTACACTTAAAATCGGCTATGGCTCTCCAAGAACACATACATCGACCGATTTCACGAGATAGGGGTTTCTTATATAGTGTGGCAACATTAGGGTTACACCATGTAAACCCTAATGTGCATGACTTTCCATATTATTCATGCTCCATGGATTTAAATCTCCATGGATCATCCATGGGTCACCACATGGGTTTAGTCCAACATAAAGAACTATGGATCATAAGCCCACATTACAAGAATGAATGATTTACACAATCAATCCTCATATATTTAATTAGTCTCTTTCGATCACAAAATTAATTCCAAGCTAATTCTTGATCAATACTAATTAAATCATATGATTTCATATTAATATATTAGAACTTATAATATATTAATAATCCATAAATAACCTCTTCTCAAAAGTCCATCCTAACAAATTGTCCTGATGATATGCAACTCAAATGGACCATTCTACTCTCGGGTCAAGTACATACCAATTATAGTTATGGACTTAGACACTAATCCAACAAGGTGTATGAGTTTGAGAAGCCTAGATAAAGTCTTATCGATGCGTCTTGTATCAGAAATATGAACTTTGGTAATAAAGTCAACAAGTATTGATTTCTAGAAGTCCAGCTTATTTCTGGGTACATGTCAAAGCTAGTGGGAGCATAAGTGTTATGCTAGTAAGATAATAATTATCATGCTGGTGGGAGCATAACTATTTTGGTAAGTGTTGCGAGTTAGCAATGTTAATTATAGAAAACAAAGGTTTCAATTGACAAAGTTGCAGGGTTTGAAAAGTGGTTTTGCTATAATTAAGGGAGAGGAACTTATACTTCATTTCAATTCTAAAAGTTTAGATTGAGTTTTTAATCAAATTTAGTCAAGGAAATATATGAATGTTATGTTGAAAATATTCGACGTAAGGAAATTCTATATATGGAAATGTTATAGCAAGAGACTGGTAAAATATCACGTCTTAATGTAAAAAATTATCTATCGTATCCCATATGCTTCGGGTATAGGATCTATTGCATATGCTATAATATTTATGTGTTCTGAATTTTCCAAATGCCTAGGGCATTAAGAGGGAAAATGGACCAGAACTGTATATGACTAAAGTTGTTAAACAATTGCTAAGAACAATCCAAGGTTCGCCAAAGATTGGTTGCTTATGGAAAATTGGAAGTATAGTAATGGATGGACCATATTGACATGATTTTGAATAGATAGGATTCTATTAAGAATGGATTGTCATATGGAAAATATGGAAATGTTTCCATAATGGGAGTTGGATATTAGGAATCTGTGTGTAAGTTAGAAACTTTTATGCAAGAAGGATGTTCAAAGTAATGTACTTTGAATATGGTACTTCGTATATATGGAATTGTCCTGTAATAATCTCCAATGAGAAGTTTTGTAATTAGCAAAGTCTCTGTGACTTGTGCACATAGTCGTTACAAAAGGATCATTGCATAAAGGTTAGAACCTAACACATTCTAATAGTGACAAGAATTTGGTATTCTTGCACTGGGGATAAAGATTTGGAATTATGAAATGAGTTTCATTGAAGATGTGTTCAATTGATCTATTTCACAAAGAAAGGACTATAGGCAAACATAGTGTGCATGCTTGGAGCATGGGATAACTATTGTTTTAATTCAAGTATTAAGTTGATTAATCGAAACATTATACACTGAATAATGTGTAATCAATATGGTGATTAAATAAAGGTGTTTTATTTATATTTAAAAGTTTTGAGACCATATTGGATTTTATTATTCTTGTGTTTCACTTCGCATGTTTTGACTTCCCGAATAATACGATTATTGAAACCATCCACAGTCGATCATACTTTGGAAGTAGGTATTGAGGCAAGAATTTCATGAATCCGTTCCTTTTACCCCATGTGGATAAAAGCGATATTTGTGGGCCCCTTGATGATTTAGTGATGACAACCCTAAGTGCTCGGCCGGGCCTGGACTGATTTGATTTGTTCAATTAGTCGGTCATCATAAATCAGAAATCGGGAAACAATAGATGGACAGAGAGAATGATTATAATCCATGTCTCATGTCCATATGATATCTAGAATGGAGGAATATATGATCCCTTATCTAATGGACGCATCATTGACTATGTCAGAGTTCGACAACGGCTTTTAAGAGCTACGATTGCTAGTCGGGTTTTGAAGTCATACCTGAAATTATAGTTATTAGACTTATCCAAGTGGGAGACTATTGGATTAGGTGTCTAAGCCCATAACTATAATTGGTATGTACTTGACCCGAGAGTAGCATGGTCCATTTGGGTTGCCTTCACCAAAACAATTTGATATGATGGATATTTGTGAAAGAGGCTATTTATGATTTACTAATATATTATAAGTATAATATATTAAATGAAAAATCATAATATTTAATTAGTATTCATCAAGAATTAATTTGGAATTAATTTAGTGATCAAAAGAGACTAATTAAATTAACGGGGACTAATTATGTAAATTAGTGGTACATATGGTTTGGGTTATTGATCCATGATGGACTAAGTTTATGCAAGAGTCCATGAAGAGTTAGTCCACATGAGTTATGGATCATAAGCCTATGTGTATGGATTAGGGTTTACACATGACCCTTGGAATCCTACACTATATATGTGTTATCCCTTAGCCTAAAATCGGCCCCTAGTCTTCTAGTAAGAGATATAGCTGATTTTGGAGTGTCTAGCCTCTCTCTCAAAGTCCTCCTTTGTTCATGGTGTTTGTGAACCATTTGAGGCATCACACTTGAGGTGCTAAGCTCTTGAAAGGCCAAAACTACAAGCTACAATAAATAGGTATTCTTCTAACTTGATTTTATGATTTATATGTCAAAATTGTATGCTAGTTGTGGGCTTCATGCTTTGGAAATTTTATTACATGTATAACTAGAGAAAACTTAGATCCAAAGCTATTAGGGTTGTATATGCACCATAGGAGTGTTATAGTACACAAAACCCAACACCAAATAGCGTCGAAAACCTTTACCGTTCTTGACAATTTGGTGATGAAGTCCATCGTGATCTGTTCCCATTTCCACATGGGAATCTCTAGAGGCTGCAGCTTGCCATGCGGCCTCTAATACTAGGCCTTGACCATCCTGCAGTTCAAGCACATCTCGACGTACCATGCGATCTCCCTCTTCATGCACAGACACCAGTAACTCAGTCTCAGATATAGGTACATCTTGGTGGCCTCCGAGTGAATAGAGAAGCGAGACTTATGCGCCTCCTCCAGTACAATCTTTCTGACCCCACCAGACATCGGAACCCATACCCGACTACAATGGGTCAAAAATCCCGACTATCCTGCAAAAATATGGTGATCTCAAGCCTAACCTCTCCAGCTTCCAGTTCTCTTGTCGTAGACCCTCGGCATGAGCTTCCCTGATCAAGCTCACAAGTGGAGAATCCACTGATATCCTCATACATGTCGCTGGAGCAGAAGATCCAACCGACTTGCGGTTCAGGGTGTCCGCCACAACATTCGCTTTACCCGGATGGTAAAGGATGTCGCAGTCATAATCCTTGACTACGTCCAGCCACCTGCGATGCCTCATGTTCAGGTTCGGCTGGTCCATGATGTGTCTCTGTCACACTCCAAAACCGGAACGGCGGAAACGTTCGGGGGTGGAGGACGTCATGTACAGTATCACAACAATGCATAGTAGTAAACAAGCAACAACATCATCCATTGCATTAATAATATAATTTAATACAAGTGTGTTCTGTTAAGTTTAATAGACACCAAAAATATGAAACAAAATAAAAGATGAGTCTTGAAAGAGCTCCATCTTCTCAAAACCTGGCACCGGTACCTGTCTACTGGTGACCTGAGAATACAAGTTATTTTGAAAGAGTTTATCAGCTTTAAGCTGGTGAGATCATAAGTATTTTAGTGTCATTGTTTGTACGAAAGTGTTTGTATGCACTTGATGTATAAGTTTGTAAATGTTTGAACTCTCCTAGAAAACCCTATGTTTTCTACTAAAAGTAGCCTTCTACCAAGGCATCAAATATTTGTACGCCTGTTTCTTGTAAAAGCGTGTATTTTCCCAAGTATGACTATCATTAACCAAAAATATAGTTTTACATTACCGTTCATTATGTGAAGATCACAAAGTGAATGCAATGGGGAATTAAAATAGTATTGTAGTGTTGTATTAAGTAACTACTGCTATACTAACTACCTTAAACCAATTGTTATTTAAAGTACCATGTGATATGCATGTACCATACTACCGACTAAAAACACGACGATGAAAGACGTCGGAAGAAATGACATTTGGCACCCGTAGATTTGCAAGTCCCACTGTAGCGAGCATCAAGGTGTAGGATAGTCAATCCAGTATTGATCTATACACAAACTCAACGCTCCCCACTTAAGGAGATTCTGGATACAAAATGAGTCATGACAGGTGATGCCATGCCCCGTTACGTGGCTCACATAACTGTTGTAATGTTCTTGTATATGTATTGTATGTACTAGTTGTATTGTATGTTCTCTCTGTCTAGTATGTATGTATGTCCTCTCTGTTTCTCATAATAGTATGTTCTCTTGTATAATGTATAGTATGTACTAGCTGTATTGTATGTTCTCTCTCTGTCTAGTATGTATATATGTTATCTCTGTATGTTATTGTTTGTTTCTCGTTATAGTATTCTCTATCTGTATGTATTGACTCATGTATGAACTGACTCATTGTATGTTTCACTGTTCTAGTAATAGTATTGTAACTTCCTAAACTATACCTATTATATTTTACTAGTAATGTTGTTTGTATGTATGAACATGTTCGTATACCTTTGCTACCCAAAGGTATTGAACTGAAAGAAGGAACTTTTATAGCTATACATATATACATAATATATAACTAAGATTCAAACGACCTTCGGACAAATAACCGATACCCTAAGTTCACAACCAAACAAGGAACAGGAAGCAAGGTGAGCTATCAGTCCTAAGTCCTTTCAATCCTACTTATATAACTATATCTATATAGATACACATGTGACAAAGTATAAGTTTAAAAGAGTTTAATGAAAGTATTTAACATGTAAAAGGGTTTGCAAAACAGTTTGAAGTAGTTTGTTTGATAACACAGTTTGAAAAGTAAGAATCCACTTGTTTGGTAGTTATTAATCACATGTGATTGATATAATAACTATAATAGTTCAACTTGTATTCCCCCCCATAAAAGCATTTAAAATCATTTAAAATGTTGATTTAGGGGTATGAACTCACCTGAAATGAGTGTTGCGTATGTAAGATCGGAAAAGGAATGCTAAGTGTCAAGTGAAGACTTGAGCACACACACGGATCCTATTTAACATATAATAACACATATATGTATCCAATTAGTCATTTAACAACTAATTAACCAAGTTAAGATACCCTAGGACATGGAAAACACTTTGATTCAAGTGCTAGAAGTACCAAGGGTTGCATCTAAGGGTTGTATAGCCACTTAAAGGAGTTTTCGGTCCAAGTGGTATGCTTATTGGAGCTTTCGGTCCAAATGATTTTCGGTCCAATGACCTTTCGGTCCATATGGTTTTCGGTCTAATGACCTTTCGGTCATGGAGTTCTCGGTCTAAGGAGGTTCAACCGAAAACTCATCAAATCTTGTAAAAATGATGTTTTTCAAGGGTTATGCTCAATGGGATCGGTCTCTAGGGTTCATGCTTAGTCTTAGTAAGTTTTAAGGCTATAAGAACCCCCTTTAATGAGGGTTTTCGGTCTCAGGAGATGCACCAGACCGAAAACCCCTATTGTTCTTGGGTAAATGATGATTTCAAGGCCTTAAATCAAATATCCTTACTTGATAACAAGTATAGGAGATAGATACTTACAATATGGAAGCAAAGAAGGGTGTTTTCGGCCCAAAACACTAGTGTGTGTTCTTGGTGTTCTTGAAGAACACTTGAAGATCTAAGAAAACAGAATGATTTCATGGATGAAATCATGTAAGATCACTAGATAATGGAAGAGATCAACTAAACAAGGAAGGAAACACTTACAATCTTGAAGATCTTGAAAAAAAATTCGGATGAAGATCTTATGATACTTGAGAGAGAATGTTCTTGACTTGGAAATGAGAAAAAGACTAAAAATGACTAAGTGTCATTTTTATTCCCTTTTGGGTTTTCGGACCTAACACTATTTTGGGCCGAAAACTCGAAACTCTTGGAGTTTTGTGTCTTAAATGTTGCACAATTAATCCTAAATTATACTTCCTTTCGTTTGTTCTCTCGAGGAATTAATATAAGATAAAAACACTCAAACAAACTTTAAACCGAGCTAAAAATTAGCATAAATGAATTTGACTTTTATTTGAAGTGTTTGACTGTAGAGTTCGTACAAATGAAAATTTAGGGTTGTCACACCATCCCCCCGTTAGAAGGAATTTCGTCCCGAAATTAGAGTTTAAGCAAATAAGTAGTTACAAATAACTAAGTAAAAAGATGAGGATATTTCAGTTTCAACTGATCCTCTCGCTCCCAAGTGAATTCAGGTCCTCGCTTGGCGTTCCAACGAACCTTCACTATCGGGATACGGCTTTGTTTTGTTTACTTGACCTCCCGGTCCATGATCTCTACAGGTTCTTCCACGAAGTTGAGGCTCTCGTTGATCTCGATCTCATCGAGTGGGATTACAAGAGTCTCGTCGGACAGACACTTTTTCAAGTTCGAGACGTGGAAAGTAGAATGTACGTTACTGAGTTCACGAGGTAAGTTAAGTTTGTAAGCTACAGGGCCGATTCTAGCGAGAATCTCGAAAGGCCCTATGTATCTTGGATTTAGTTTTCCACGCTTTCCGAAGCGTATCAAGCCTTTCCAGGCTGAGACCTTCAATAGAACACGGTCGCCCACCTGGAATTCCAACGGTCGCCCACCTGGAATTTCAATCGTTCACGAATCTGAACGATCTTCTCTGTCGTTTCCCGCATGATCTCTGGACCTATGAGAGTGTTGTCAGGAACTCGTCCTTTAGCTAACTGGGTATCACCCACCTCAGCCCAGCACAGAGGGGATCTACACTTCCGGCCATAGAGGGCCTCGAATGGAGCAGCCTTTATGCTCGTGTGATAACTGTTGTTGTAGGAAAATTCGACAAGGGGTAAATGAGTGTCCCATGCCTTCCCAAAGTCGATCACACAGGCTCGCATCATATCTTCCAAAGTTTGGATAGTCCTCTCACTTTGTCCGTCGGTCCATGGATGGTAGGCTGTACTCATGTCCAGCCTAGTTCCTAGGGAACTTTGTAGCGACTACCAGAACCTCGAAGTGAATCTACTATCTCTGTCCGAGATAATGGATATGGGAACACCGTGCAGTCGTATAATCTCCCGTATGTAGGTTCTTGTAAGCTTCTCCATCTTGTCTGTTTCTTTGATAGACAGGAAGTGTGCGGACTTGGTCAATCTGTCGACGATGACCCATATGGTATCAAGTCCACCCGTTGTCTTGGGCAACTTGGTTATGAAGTCCATAGTGATCCACTCCCACTTCCATTCCGGTATCTCCGGTTGTTGTAGTAGACCTGAGGGTTTCTGGTATTCGACCTTGACCTTGGCGCAAGTAAGGCATTTACTCACGAAGGTAGCAATCTCTGCTTTCATGTTAGGCCACGAGTATAGCTTTTTAAGATCCAGATACATCTTATCTGAACCTGGGTGGACGGAATAACGAGTGTTGTGCGCCTCGGTCATGACCAAGTCTCTGAAACCACCGTGTTTTGGTGTCCAGATCCGATCCATGAAATATAAGGCTCCGCCACCTTTGACTTCCAAGTTCTTATCCATCCCTCTCAGGGATTCACTTGCCACATTTTCAGGTTTCAAAGCGTCGAGCTGAGCCTCCTTAATTTGCGTGGACAAGTGTGAATGGATAGTTATGGTCAATAATTTGACTCTACGACCAGAGTATTCTTTCCGACTTAGGGCGTCAGCTACTACGTTGGTTTACCCGGATAATAACAAATTTCGCATTCGTAATCACTGAGTAGCTCGACCCACCGTCGTTGTCTCATGTTGAGCTCCTTCTGGTCGAATATATGTTGTAGGCTTTTGTGGTCTGTAAAAATAGTGCTTTTTGTACCATACAGGTAGTGTCTCCAGATCTTCAGAGCAAACACAACTGATCCTAGCTCAAGGTCGTGAGTGGTGTAGTTGACCTCGTGTGTTTTCAGCTGTCTCGAGGCATAGGCGATGACCTTACCTCGTTGCATCAGAACACAACCGAGCCCTTGATTTGACGCATCGCAATAGACAACGAAGTCTTCTATCCCTTCGGGGAGGGATAGTATTGGTGCGGTGCACAAGGCTCGCTTGAGCGTTTGGAACGCTCTCTCCTACTTCTCTTCCCAGTCAAAGGCCACGCCCTTCTGGGTCAGTGTTGTAAGAGGTTTCACAATTCGGGAAAAGTTCTGAATGAACCTGCGATAGTAGCCAGCGAGGCCTAGAAATTGACGAATTTCGGTAGGCGTCTTCGGTGCTGACCAGCTCTCAATGGCTTTGATTTTGGAAGGGTCCACGTGTATTCCCTCTTCGCTAACCATGTGCCCTAAGAATTCGAATCTTCGGATCCAAAATTCTCATTTCGAGAACTTCGCATAGAGCTTCTCCAAACACAACGTTTCTAAGACTAGTCGCAGATGTTGACTGTGCTCCTCCTTACTACGAGAGTAGATAAGTTGGCATCAATGAAGACGATGACGAACTGATCTAAGTAAGGACGACACACCCTGTTCATTAAATCCATGAATACCGCGGGCGCGTTGGTTAATCCGAACGGCATCACTACGAATTCGTAGTGCCCATAACGAGTTCGGAAGGCTTTCTTCGGGACATCCTCCCCTAGCACTCGTAGTTGGTGATATCCGGATCTTAGATCGATTTTTGAAAAGAAGTTCGCCCCTTGCAGTTGATCAAATAAATCGTCTATGTGAGGCAGAGGGTAACGATTTTTGATGGTCAACTTGTTGAGCTCCCTGTAGTCGATGCACATACGAAATGATCCGTCTTTCTTCTTAACGAACAAGACCGGAGCTCCCCATGGCGAGAAGCTTGGTTTTATAAAGCCCTTGCTGAGCAGTTCGTTAAGTTGACCGGATAGTTCTTGCATCTCTGCGGGTGCTAGACGATAGGGCGATTTGGCTACTGGGGTAGCCCCTGTAACTAAGTCGATTCTGAACTCGACTTGACGTTGCGGAGGTAATCCTGGGAGTTCTTCTGGAAAGATATCAGGAAAATCACATACTACTGGAATGTTCTTAATGTCTTTCGCTTCTTGGATCACATCGACAACATGAGCAAGGAATGCGCGACATTCCTTTCGCAAGAATTTCTGGGCTTGAATGCTTGAGATGATACGAAGGTTCGTGTCGGGTTTGTCGCCATAGACTACTAGAGTTTCGCCAGATGGCAGATTAAGGCGAATAGCCTTTTCATAACACATGATGTCGGCACGATGAATGCTCAACCAATCCATGCCGATAATGATGTTGAAACTTTTAATTGAGACCGGCATGAGGTCGATCGAAATGAATGGCTATCTAGAGTTAGGGTACACCCTATGAATATACTGCTAGTGCTCTCTGTCTTCCTATTAGCCATTTCTACAGTGAACGGTTCTTTAAGTGCTCGTGATTTTTGCTTAAGTAAATGAGCAAATTTTTGGTTCACGAAACTCCTCTCCGCTCCACTATCAAATAGTATGCATGCATAAGAGTTATCGAGGAGAAACGTACCAGTGACCACTGTGGGGTCGGCAACTGCTTCCTCGGGGCCTATAGACAGAACCCTTCCTACTTCACCGGCATTCCCCGCCTTAGGGCAGTTCCTCTTGTAGTGGCCCACCTCGCCACAACCGTAGCAAGCTTGGCCCACTCCTGCGCCGGGGACTTGGTTGATTGGCCTCGCCGGAGCTTTGCAGAAACGGGCAGTGTGCCCCTTCCTGTTGCAGTTTGAACACTGCATTTCTCGACAGGCTCCGATGTGGTGGAAGTTGCATTTGTTGCACTTAGGCAAACTTCCAGCGTACTGCTTGACCGGAGCAGCAGCGGCAGGTGTTATCGCAGCATGAACTGCCACGACCTGCTGCCTTTTGGCAGCCTTTTTCTTCTTCTTGTCATCCCAGAACTTCCGCTTGGAATTAGCGGTTTTGGCGGGTTCTGAGATGGCCAGGGTTGTTGTTGTTGACGGGGTACGGACCCCATGGTCAATAAGTCGTTGTGCCAATCGCTTGGCACTATCGAATGTAGTGGGGTTTGAAGCCAAAACATTCCCCTGGAATGGAGGACCAGCCCCTAGATGTACCTCTCTATTTTCTTTCCCTCTATGTGATCCATGTTGGGACAGAGGGCCACTAGCTCACAGAACCTGGCGGTGTAGGAGACTATGTCGGAGCCTTTCATGGTTAGGCTCCACAGTTCCAGCTCCAGCTTTTGGATTTCGCCCCTCGGGCAATATTCTTCGATCATCAGCTCTCTCAGAGCTTCCCAGCCCATAGCATTAGCCACTATGAGAGATAGTGACTTGACATGGCTATTCCACCATGTTAGGGCTTTTGCCTCGAAGGTGCACGCAACAAATTTGACTTTGCTTCCTTCCGGGAATGAGCAGATCTCGAAGATCGACTCAGTCTTTTCGAACCATTGCGAGAGGGCAATGACTCCACCAGTCCCTTTAAAGGATAATGGCTTGCAGTTGGTGAAGTCCTTATAGGAGCACTCTCTCAAGCGCACAGGGGCTTCACCATGGGTAGAATGAACAGGTGTACCACCTCCGGTGGCACTCGAAGAATGATATTGAGCCATGGTTGTTGCCACAGCCGCAACTACTGGAGCATTTAGAGCTGCCGTATCGATTTGAGGAGCAGGTGGTGTTGCAGTTATCGGAGGATCGCGCCTCGTTGATCGGCGTAGAGGCATCTTGTAGCTGTAATTTTACAAGGATGAAGATATTGATAAGACTTTAATAGGGAGAATTTGATGAGAATGACTCAGGGACTAACTCTCCATAGCCCAACAGCACAATTGAATAGTATGATTGAATGTAGATTTAGTACTAAAAGATGAAAGCATTTGGATATAATTTCCATGAGATTAGATAATTGTCAATAATACTGGAATTACAGATGTAACAAGTTCGGGAAAAATGACCTAGAAGTAGGCCTTACATCAACCAAGATGGGAAAATTTTGACAGAACTACGACCTAATCAAGACCTAACAGGTCCAAGTTTTAACAAAGATAGGAAATTAGACTAGAGTTTTTACATAAACTAGGTTATATCCAAAAGATAAGTCGAGGAGACTCTATCTGCGACGAGAACTACTAAAGTGAGTTCTTGACTCCGACAGAAGGCGTTCTATGTCCCTCATGCGCCTTTCGGATCTTACTTGCTGAGCTCGAAGTTCCCTGACTTCAGCTTGGGTTTCAGCAAGTTCTCTCTGCAGAGCTGCATTCTGGTTCTGAGTCCTTTCGCGAGCAGACTCCACCCGTTGTCTTGGGCAACTTGGTTATGAAGTCCATAGTGATCCACTCCCACTTCCATTCCAGTATCTCCGGTTGTTGTAGTAGACCTGAGGGTTTCTGGTATTCGACCTTGACCTTGGCGCAAGTAAGTCATTTACTCACGAAGGTAGCAATCTCTGCTTTCATGTTAGGCCACGAGTATAGCTTTTTAAGATCCAGATACATCTTATCTGAACCTGGGTGGACGGAATAATGAGTGTTGTGCGCCTCGGTCATGACCAAGTCTCTGAAACCACCGTGTTTTGGTGTCCAGATCCGATCCATGAAATATAAGGCTCCGCCACCTTTGACTTCCAAGTTCTTATCCATCCCTCTCAGGGATTCACTTGCCACATTTTCAGGTTTCAAAGCGTCGAGCTGAGCCTCCTTAATTTGCGTGGACAAGTGTGAATGGATAGTTATAGTCAATAATTTGACTCTACGACCAGAGTATTCTTTCCGACTTAGGGCGTCAGCTACTACGTTGGTTTACCCGGATGATAACAAATTTCGCATTCGTAATCACTGAGTAGCTTGACCCACCGTCGTTGTCTCATGTTGAGCTCCTTCTGGTCGAATATATGTTGTAGGCTTTTGTGGTCTGTAAAAATAGTGCTTTTTGTACCATACAGGTAGTGTCTCCAGATCTTCAGAGCAAACACAACTGATCCTAGCTCAAGGTCGTGAGTGGTGTAGTTGACCTCGTGTGTTTTCAGCTGTCTCGAGGCATAGGCGATGACCTTACCTCGTTGCATCAGAACACAACCGAGCCCTTGATTTGACGCATCGCAATAGACAACGAAGTCTTCTATCCCTTCGGGGAGGGATAGTATTGGTGCGGTGCACAAGGCTCGCTTGAGCGTTTGGAACGCTCTCTCCTACTTCTCTTCCCAGTCAAAGGCCACGCCCTTCTGGGTCAGTGTTGTAAGAGGTTTCACAATTCGGGAAAAGTTCTGAATGAACCTGCGATAGTAGCCAGCGAGGCCTAGAAATTGACGAATTTCGGTAGGCGTCTTCGGTGCTGACCAGCTCTCAATGGCTTTGATTTTGGAAGGGTCCACGTGTATTCCCTCTTCGCTAACCATGTGCCCTAAGAATTCGACTCTTCGGATCCAAAATTCTCATTTCGAGAACTTCGCATAGAGCTTCTCCAAACGCAGCGTTTCTAAGACTAGTCGCAGATGTTGACTGTGCTCCTCCTTACTACGAGAGTAGATAAGTTGGCATCGATGAAGACGATGACGAACTGATCCAAGTAAGGACGACACACCCTGTTCATTAAATCCATGAATACCGCGGGCGCGTTGGTTAATCCGAACGGCATCACTACGAATTCGTAGTGCCCATAACGAGTTCGGAAGGCTTTCTTCGGGACATCCTCCCCTAGCACTCGTAGTTGGTGATATCCGGATCTTAGATCGATTTTTGAAAAGAAGTTCGCCCCTTGCAGTTGATCAAATAAATCGTCTATGTGAGGCAGAGGGTAACGATTTTTGATGGTCAACTTGTTGAGCTCCCTGTAGTCGATGCACATACGAAATGATCCGTCTTTCTTCTTAACGAACAAGACCGGAGCTCCCCATGGCGAGAAGCTTGGTTTTATAAAGCCCTTGCTGAGCAGTTCGTTAAGTTGACCGGATAGTTCTTGCATCTCTGCGGGTGCTAGACGATAGGGCGATTTGGCTACTGGGGTAGCCCCTGTAACTAAGTCGATTCTGAACTCGACTTGACGTTGCGGAGGTAATCCTGGGAGTTCTTCTGGAAAGATATCAGGAAAATCACATACTACTGGAATGTTCTTAATGTCTTTCGCTTCTTGGATCACATCGACAACATGAGCAAGGAATGCGCGACATTCCTTTCGCAAGAATTTCTGGGCTTGAATGCTTGAGATGATACGAAGGTTCGTGTCGGGTTTGTCGCCATAGACTACTAGAGTTTCGCCAGATGGCAGATTAAGGCGAATAGCCTTTTCATAACACATGATGTCGGCACGATGAATGCTCAACCAATCCATGCCGATAATGATGTTGAAACTTTTAATTGAGACCGGCATGAGGTCGATCGAAATGAATGGCTATCTAGAGTTAGGGTACACCCTATGAATATACTGCTAGTGCTCTCTGTCTTCCCATTAGCCATTTCTACAGTGAACGGTTCTTTAAGTGCTCGTGATTTTTGCTTAAGTAAATGAGCAAATTTTTGGTTCACGAAACTCCTCTCCGCTCCACTATCAAATAGTATGCATGTATAAGAGTTATCGAGGAGAAACGTACCAGTGACCACTGTGGGGTCGGCAACCGCTTCCTCGGGGCCTATAGACAGAACCCTTCCTACTTCACCGGCATTCCCCGCCTTAGGGCAGTTCCTCTTGTAGTGGCCCAGCTCGCCACAACCGTAGCAAGCTTGGCCCACTCCTGCGCTGGGGACTTGGTTGATTGGCCTCGCCGGAGCTTTGCAGAAACGGGCAGTGTGCCCCTTCCTGTTGCAGTTTGAACACTGCATTTCTCGACAGGCTCCGATGTGGTGGAAGTTGCATTTGTTGCACTTAGGCAAACTTCCAGCGTACTGCTTGACCGGAGCAGCAGCGGCAGGTGTTATCGCAGCATGAACTGCCATGACCTGCTGCCTTTTGGCAGCCTTTTTCTTCTTCTTGTCATCCCAGAACTTCCGCTTGGAATCAGCGGTTTTGGCGGGTTCTGAGATGGCCAGGGTTGTTGTTGTTGACGGGGTACGGACCCCATGGTCAATAAGTCGTTGTGCCAATCGCTTGGCACTATCGAATGTAGTGGGGTTTGAAGCCAAAACATTCCCCTGGAATGGAGGACCAGCCCCTAGATGTACCTCTCTATTTTCTTTCCCTCTGTGTGGTCCATGTTGGGACAGAGGGCCACTAGCTCACAGAACCTGGCGGTGTAGGAGACTATGTCGGAGCCTTTCATGGTTAGGCTCCACAGTTCCTGCTCCAGCTTTTGGATTTCGCCCCTCGGGCAATATTCTTCGATCATCAGCTCTCTCAGAGCTTCCCAGCCCATAGCATTAGCCACTATGAGAGATAGTGACTTGACATGGCTATTCCACCATGTCAGGGCTTTTGCCTCGAAGGTGCACGCAACAAATTTGACTTTGCTTCCTTCCGGGAATGAGCAGATCTCGAAGATCGACTCAGTCTTTTCGAACCATTGCGAGAGGGCAATGACTCCATCAGTCCCTTTAAAGGATAATGGCTTGCAGTTGGTGAAGTCCTTATAGGAGCACTCTCTCAAGCGCACAGGGGCTTCACCATGGGTAGAATGAACAGGTGTACCACCTCCGGTGGCACTCGAAGAATGATATTGAGCCATGGTTGTTGCCACAGCCGCAGCTACTGGAGCATTTAGAGCTGCCGTATCGATTTGAGGAGCAGGTGGTGTTGCAGTTATCGGAGGATCGCGCCTCGTTGATCGGCGTAGAGGCATCTTGTAGCTGTAATTTTACAAGGATGAAGATATTGATAAGACTTTAATAGGGAGAATTTGATGAGAATGACTCAGGGACTAACTCTCCATAGCCCAACAGCACAATTGAATAGTATGATTGAATGTAGATTTAGTACTAAAAGATGAAAGCATTTGGATATAATTTCCATGAGATTAGATAATTGTCAATAATACTGGAATTACAGATGTAACAAGTTCGGGAAAAATGACCTAGAAGTAGGCCTTACATCAACCAAGATGGGAAAATTTTGACAGAACTACGACCTAATCAAGACCTAACAGGTCCAAGTTTTAACAAAGATAGGAAATTAGACTAGAGTTTTTACATAAACTAGGTTATATCCAAAAGATAAGTCGAGGAGACTCTATCTGCGACGAGAACTACTAGAGTGAGTTCTTGACTCCGACAGAAGGCGTTCTATGTCCCTCATGTGCCTTTCGGATCTTACTTGCTGAGCTCAAAGTTCCCTGACTTCAGCTTGGGTTTCAGCAAGTTCTCTCTGCAGAGCTGCATTCTGGTTCTGAGTCCTTTCGCGAGCAGACTCCAGCTGACGAATGTGGACTGTGTTTACTCCAGAGTTGGCGTCAATTTCCATGACCCGATCGATAGTTGCTCGACCTTGTTCCACATTCCGAGCTATCCTACGGACCATGATGGGTAGGACTCGATCAGCTGAACCTCCCTCGTTTAGGTTGTAAAAGCTTCTATCCCCATTGTAGGGAATGGGTTGACCCTGTTCCTGACTCCATCTGTTCAAGTTTGTGGCCCACAGAGGTGTGAGTCCTTGAAATGCTGGACGAGGGTTTGGGTTTGGAGCTACTGGGGGTAGGTTGTTGACTTCTGGCTCTGAGTCAGAACCATCAGAAAAGCCTTCAGCTTGGTGATCATCCAAAGGGATTGGGTGATCATCTTCTGGCTCTTCTCCCAGCCATCCTGCATTGCCGTTGTTGGGATAGTATGGGTCTCCGGGGATATGGAATCCAACCATGATATCTATGCGAGAAAAGGGGTATAAGAATTAACTTAAATAGACGCACTAATTAGATAAATATAAGATGTTCTTTATCAGTTACTTCAACACTTGTTTAGTGCATACCAGTTATATGTACTCAAAATAGGATAGACTTTCGAATAAGTGACCCTAACTCTAAGCCCACAACCAAACAAGGAACAGGAAGTAAAGCAAAGATCACAAATTCTAAGTCTATGACATCCTAGTTACATATAACCTTAGCGTATCCACTCAGCAACTATTGACATACTAATAAAGACCTTTAGTTCTCAGAAAGTAATTATAGTAACACAAAATACTCCTATAGTATTTTAGATTTATGTTCTGTTCTAATGTTTTCATCGTAGTATTGTTGGTAAGTTTTTTAGACTTGTTGCAACCTCACAACCACCCTTAGGCACATGCTAGTCACTCCTCGGATAATATAGTTGATCATGCTATATCTTCCCAGGGTTGACTATATGTCTCTAAGTCTGATATTGTGTTGTCCAACAATCTTAATACTTTTGTTTTGTCCTAGTGACATTGATTTTAGTATGAATGCAGGTATGTATACTTGGTTAAATATTTTATTATTTAAAAGTATAAACTCGTGGTCAGAGTATTTTAATCTCGTTGTGTTTATAGTTTGTATATCTTTTATGGTTTGATATACTCGATTCACTATAAACAATGCTCTAATACCAATCTGTCACACCCCAAAACCGGAACGGCGGAAACGTTCGGGGGTGGAGGACGTCATGTACAGTATCACAACAATGCATAGTAGTAAACAAGCAACAACATCATCCATTGCATTAATAATATAATTTAATACAAGTGTGTTCTGTTAAGTTTAATAGACACCAAAAATATGAAACAAAATAAAAGATGAGTCTTGAACGAGCTCCATCTTCTCAAAACCTAGCACCGGTACCTGTCTACTGGTGACCTGAGAATACAAGTTATTTTGAAAGAGTTTATCAGCTTTAAGCTGGTGAGATCATAAGTATTTTAGTGTCATTGTTTGTACGAAAGTGTTTGTATGCACTTTATGTATAAGTTTGTAAATGTTTGAACTCTCCTAGAAAACCCTATGTTTTCTACTAAAAGTAGCCTTCTACCAAGGCATTAAATGTCTGTACGTCTGTTTCTTGTAAAAGTGTGTATTTTCCCAAGTATGACTATCATTAACCAAAAATATAGTTTTACATTACCGTTCATTATGTGAAGATCACAAAGTGAATGCAATGGGGAATTAAAATAGTACTGTAGTGTTGTATTAAGTAACTAGTGTTGTACTAACTACCTTAAACCAATTGTTATTTAAAGTACCATGTGATATGCATGTACCATACTACCGACTAAAAACACGACGATGAAAGACGTCGGAAGAAATGACATTTGGCACCCGTAGACTTGCAAGTCCCACTGTAGCGAGCATCATGGTGTAGGATAGTCAATCCAGTATAGATCTATACACAAACTCAACGCTCCCCACTTAAGGAGATTCTGGATACAAAACGAGTCATGACAGGTGATGCCATGCCCCGTTACGTGGCTCACATAACTATTGTAATGTTCTTGTATATGTATTGTATGTACTAGCTGTATTGTATGTTCTCTCTGTCTAGTATGTATGTATGTTCTCTCTGTTTCTCATAATAGTATGTTCTCTTGTATAATGTATAGTATGTACTAGCTGTATTGTATGTTCTCTCTCTGTCTAGTATGTATGTATGTTATCTCTGTATGTTATTGTTTGTTTCTCGTCATAGTATTCTCTATCTGTATGTATTGACTCATGTATGAACTGACTCATTGTATGTTTCACTGTTCTAGTAATAGTATTGTAACTTCCTAAATTATACCTATTATATTTTACTAGTAATGTTGTTTGTATGTATGAACATGTTCGTATACCTTTGCTACCCAAAGGTATTGAACTGAAAAAAGGAACTTTTATATCTATACATATATACATAATATATAACTAAGATTCAAACGACCTTCGGACAAATAACCGATACCCTAAGTCCACAACCAAACAAGGAACAGGAAGCAAGGTGAGCTATCAGTCCTAAGTCCTTTCAATCCTACTTATATAACTATATCTATATAGATACACATGTGACAAAGTATAAGTTTAAAAGAGTTTAATGAAAGTATTTAACACGTAAAAGGGTT
Source organism: Lactuca virosa (assembly GCF_052849685.1). Classification (NCBI taxonomy): domain Eukaryota; kingdom Viridiplantae; phylum Streptophyta; class Magnoliopsida; order Asterales; family Asteraceae; genus Lactuca; species Lactuca virosa. Next base: position 206,745,523 of record NC_136430.1, read on the forward strand.
TGCAAAACAGTTTGAAGTAGTTTGTTTGATAACACAGTTTGAAAAGTAAGAATCCACTTGTTTAGTAGTTATTAATCACATGTGATTGATATAATAACTATAATAGTTCAACTTGTATTCCCCCCCATAAAAGCATTTAAAATCATTTAAAATGTTGATTTAGGGGTATGAACTCACCTGAAATGAGTGTTGCGTATGTAAGATCGGAAAAGGAATGCTAAGTGTCAAGTGAAGACTTGAGCACACACACGGATCCTATTTAACATATAATAACACATATATGTATCCAATTAGTCATTTAACAACTAATTAACCAAGTTAAGATACCCTAGGACATGGAAAACACTTTGATTCAAGTGCTAGAAGTACCAAGGGTTGCATCTAAGGGTTGTATAGCCACTTAAAGGAGTTTTCGGTCCAAGTGGTATGCTTATTGGAGCTTTCGGTCCAAATGATTTTCGGTCCAATGACCTTTCGGTCCATATGGTTTTCGGTCTAATGACCTTTCGGTCATGGAGTTCTCGGTCTAAGGAGGTTCAACCGAAAACTCATCAAATCTGTTAAAAATTATGTTTTTCAAGGATTATGCTCAATGGGATCGGTCTCTAGGGTTCATGCTTAGCCTTACTAAGGTTTAAGGCTATAAGAACCCCCTTTAATGAGGGTTTTCGGTCTAAGGAGATGCACCAGATCGAAAACCCCTATTGTTCTTGGGTAAATGATGATTTCAAGGCCTTAAATCAAATATCCTTACTAGATAACAAGTATAGGAGATAGATACTTACAATATGGAAGCAAAGAAGGGTGTTTTCGGCCCAAAACACTAGTGTGTGTTCTTGGTGTTCTTGAAGAACACTTGAAGATCTAAGAAAACGGAATGATTTCATGGATGAAATCATGTAAGATCACTAGATAATGGAGGAGATCAACTAAACAAGGAAGGAAACACTTACACTCTTGAAGATCTTGAAAAAAATTCGGATGAAGATCTTATGATACTTGAGAGAGAATGTTCTTGACTTGGAAATGGGAAAAAGACTAAAAATGACTAAGTGTCATTTTTATACCCTTTAGGGTTTTCGGCCCTAACACTATTTTGGGCCGAAAACTCCAAACTCTTGGAGTTTTGTGACTTAAATGTTGCACAATTAATCCTAAATTATACTTCCTTTCGTTTGTTCTCTCGAAGAATTAATATAAGATAAAAACACTCAAACGGACTTTAAACCGAGCTAAAATTTAGCAGAAATGAATTTGACTTTTAATTGAAGTGTTTGACTGTAGAGTTCGTACAAATGAAAATTTCGGGTTGTCACAGTCTCAAACTCTTGTGGTGCATATATATGGTACAACGGACCCCGTAGAGATCATGTCTCCAAATCTTGAGAGCGAATAACACCGCTCCTAACTCCAGATCGTGTGTGGGATATCTCGTATCATGCGGCTTCAGCTGCTGCGAGGCATAGGCTATCACCCCTCCTCTCTGCATCAGGACTGCTCCCAATCCGGTGATCGATGCATCACAGAACACCATGAAATCCTCAACTCCCTCAGGGAGTGTGAAAACTGGTGCCTCGCAGAGTCGCTATTGCAGAGTCTCAAATGCAGTCTGTTGCTCAGGACCCACTAGAAATCCACCCCCTTCCTCGTCAGATGAGTGAGCGGTACTGCAATTTTGGAGAAATCATGTATGAATCTCCGGTAGTACCCTGCCAATCCCAAGAAGCTCTTGATATCTGAGGGATATTTCGGAATCTCCCACTGCATAACCGCCTCGATCTTGGCCGGATCGACCAAAATCCCTTCCTGGTTAACGAGATGTCCAAGGAACTGAACCTCTCACAACCAAAACTCACATTTCGAGAACTTGGCATACAGTCGTTCTCGCCTTAAGACTCCTAGTAGCTCATGAAGGTGCTCCTCATGCTGCTCTCTGGTCTTGGAATACACCAAGATGTCGTCTATAAACACAATGATTGAGCGATCGAGCATCGGTCTACATACCCGATTCATCAGGTCCATAAATACAGCTGGCGCGTTGGTGAGCCCAAACATCATCACCACGAACTCGTAATATCCATAATGAGTCCGGAACGTGGTCTTCTCCACGTCCTCCTCCCTCACCCTGACCTGATGATATCCGGACCTCAAGTATATCTTGGAGAACCAAGATGCTCCATGTAGCTGATCAAAGAGATCATCAATCCGTGGAAGTAGATAACGGTTCTTCACCGTCAATTTGTTCAACTCCCAGTAATCGATGCACATCCGGCGTGAACCATCCTTCTTCTTGACGAAGATAATCGGCGCTCACCATGGAGAACTGCTCAGACGGATGAACTGCTTGCCTAGTAGTTCTTGCAGCTGAGATGACAACTCCTACATCTCTGGTTGTGCCAATCGGTATGACGCCTTGGCAATAGGGGCCGCACCTGGCACAAGGTCAATCCTGAACTCGACCTCCCTCTCCGGTGTGCGGGTTATTTGGCGTATGTGGTGGATACGCCAGTTCTCCCCCACTTGGGGTTCGAACTTCCACACTTGGGGTTCGAACTTCCACACGCTGACCCTCGCAGTCAATCATGGCACCGGAACAACTTAGCCAGTCCATACCCACTATCACACAAACGTCCCCCATGGGAATCGGAATCAAGTCAATCGGGAAGGATACCCCGAAGATCTCCAGAACGCAACCCTGATAGATCGAAGAAACAGATATTTCATGTTCGTTGGCGATGGAGACTTGAAACTGACACTCTAGCTCTCCTAAGGGAAAACCGAACTCCCTACTAAACGATCGAGAGAAAAATGACCGACTTGCCCCCGAGTCAAACAATACCAGAGCATGCAAGGAGTTCACTAAGAATGTAACTAACATAGGTACAACATATATGAGCATAAAATAAACATAATCAACAAGATAAAGGGTAGAAAAATACTGGCCACCACATCTAGTGCTGTCCTGGCCTCCTCGGCCGTAAGCTGGAACGCACGTTACCGAGCCCTCGGGGGCTCTGCTCTACCCTGGCTCCCGTCAGTGATCCTCAGTGTAGCTGGTGCAGGAGCCTGCGCTGGCTTGGCGGCAATCAACAGACAGTTGGTCTTTACGTGGCCAACCTAATCACAATGGTAACAGATCCTCACACTCGGAACCGGGGCGGGCTGGAAACAATCCCTCACATAATGCCCCTCCTTGCCACATTTGTGCCACCCACTACTAGATCGAAAAACCCCACAATGAGTCTTCCCACACTTCCCACAAGTGCGGTCGCGCTGACCTCCAGACCTAGAACCAGCGGGGCCTGCCTCTGCTCTCTCAACTGAAACTCAATCTCAATCTCACGCCGCCTAGCGGCCTCCTATAACTCCAGTAATGTATCACAAAGTTGCGTAGCAACACATTGTCTGATGTCAGTCTTGAGCATGCTCAGATAACGAGTCATCTGATCCTGCTCAGAAGCAAACTCCAGGCAAAACATCGCCCTCTCAGTGAACATACAGGTGATCTCCGCCACCGACTCCGTACCCTGTCTCAACTCCAAAAGCTCTTGTGCCAACCTCTCCCGCTCAACTCGCGGAATGTAGCGAGTGCGGAACATCACCCTGAACTGATCCCAAGTAACCACAACTCTCCGCTCATCAGAATATGACCCCATCATCAATCTCCACCAATCCTTTGCTCTGAACCTCAGCAGGTTCAGAGCACACTTGACCTTCTGGTCAGTAGGATATGAGCATGTGAAAAAGCATCCCTCAACGTCGATATAGCCACCTCATGGCTATGATCGGGTCCTGAATCCCATTGAAAGTCGGGCGCTTCGTGTTATCGAAGTCCCGGTACTGAAAGGCCTGACCCGTCCCTGTACCTGCAGCTGCTATGGCTGCAGAGGCTGCATCGGTAGCCATCTCAGCAAGGGCTACATAACGCTCATTAAAGTACTCAACCATATCGGTCTTAATAGACCCAAACATCTTTGGAAACTGTGCCCGGAATAGTATAGCAACCTCATCATGTAGGATCTCCCGAATCCTAGCATCCAACTCCTCCGGTCTCATCTGACCAATGGTCCCTGCCACTGCAGCTGGCCTGCCCCACTGCCAACTGCTGATCCAGATCCGGATCCGGTCTCAAATCGCCTCGTTCTCACCATTCTGAAAATACACCAGAAAGATATCAGATGCTCCATATAATAACGGGGAACCAACTTCCAACTAAACCCTGGGGGTTGTGACTTCCTTATTATGCGTATGGGTCCTGTGCTTTCAGTAGTACGGCCCCATACTACCTTCCACACCTACCCATATTTGTCTCAATGATCACCACAACACCCTAACAGTGTACATAAGCATAAGCGATCACTCAATCCTCACTCCTAGAGGAAGGCTAAACATCTCACAACTGGCCGACTGACCCCGCACAACTCATCCATGAAACTTCCACCAACCCTGAAGCACTAGTGTATGCTAGCCATACATAACGTTGGGCCCTATAGACATTCGAATATCTGATCCTACCCTAAGCCCTTCATCAAACAAGAACATGAAATAAGGTCAAACCGAACATTCTCAGGATATAGGGTCTTAGTTATGTACAACTATGATTCATACACTAAGCAACTACAGTAATGATGTCAATTTCATATAAGGAAAACACTAGGCTATCTGACATCATATAATAAGACAATTCTATCATTCAATCCCTGAAGATCCCTAGCCTATACTAGCATGTTGTTCTAATATATCACAATAGGGGTCTACTTACTGGCTCCGGCTGATCGTACACTTCGCATCCTCCTTTAGTATTTTGCAAACCATTTGAAAATCTTTTCCTTAGTTTGAGATTGGATTCACATGAGTTTTCCTCCAATTCACTCAAACCAAGGCTCTGATACCAACTTGTAACATCCATAAAATTCATAAAAATTTAAAACTTTTTCAAGCATCCAAAAACCAATACTTATTACCAAATGTCTTCAAAATAGTTTCATATCAAAGTATCCCAGAAATCAAAATCATAAGATGTGAGGAGGTGCACGATCAAGCCTTTGCCTTCCCGCGATCATCCGAAGTACCTGAAAAAAATCCAAAACTGTAAGCCCGAAGCTTAGTGAGTTCCCCCAAAATACCGATACACAACAAATAGCACACATAATAACAACATGTAATGGGTCCACAGCTTCCCAGACTGGATTACCCCCGAGCCCACAGTATGAGTCTGACTTGCCTTACAGACCCATAGCTCACATTTGGATTGCTCTCGAGCCCACAGTATAAGTCTGGCTTGCTCTCGAGCCCACAACTTATGACTGGCTTGCCCCTTCAGTCCTTAGATTGGAATATAAATAATCAGCCCTCAGTGCGAGTCTGGCATGCTCCTTTGGCCCTCAGCTCACATCTATAATGCTTAGGAGTCCTCAGTATGAGTCTGGCATCCTCTCCCTGGCCCTCATCTCATATCTGGAATACTCCAGGGTTTGTTGGTTACCACACGGAGCAGTACAACCTCAACCCTACCGACACAACATGTCGACATGTAACAGCTAAATACACATACATATAATCAGACAATATCATAGGTAGTCCTACAGATTTACCAGACTAGTATATTAACTAGCATGCATCTCTAACTCACACTCAACATATCAACCACTATCAGGATATCAATCCAATGGGTCGACCTTGGTGCCTTCGACCCCTAAGTATAGTGAGGAAACTCACCTCACAAGTAGTGCTGAACCGATAAAATCGAATCCCAACTCACAGCTCCGAACTCAACTGCATGTAACCACCATAAGACTAATTCCATTTAAATCTCAAATTACCAAAATACCCTCAGAGTCAAACTTGGTCAACCTTGGTTAAAGTCAAAGTCAACAGTCAAGGTCAATAATCCATGTTGACCCAACTCGTCGAGTGCATCTACTGACTCGTTGAGTTTCTTCATATCTTAGAAGATCGGGAAAAACCCTAACCAACTCGTCGAGTTATCTCACCAACTAGCCGAGTTCACTCAGAATCCAGAAAACGGGAAAAACCCGACTCGACTCGTCGAGTTGGCTAAGCAACTCGTCGAGTTCTCTCCCTGTTGCACACACTCGAATGGTTCTTCGATTCCAGGGACTCTACGGCTTAGATCTGCACCCCTAATGTGCCTTAATGGATAAAGTTTCCAACTTTATCCTCTGATACCATCCCAAACGTCCAAAAACTCTTAATCAAGCCTTTTAAACCTGAAGGCTTAACCATTAAGCCAAAGATCTTGGAGATCTGGAATCCACTCCTTTTCAAAAGAGGTTCAAACTTAAAGGACGTCCCACAGATTGAAGCTTTATAGACATGCATTTCCAATGCATGTCTTGAAGGCAAAATGGGCTAAAAAGAAGAATTAAGCCCTAATTTCCATGCATGGCACCAAACTTGATCAAAAGTTAGATCTAACCCACTATGAGGGTCCCTTGCCCTGTAGATTCATAAAGTTGCAAGCTTTATGAATCTCCATGCATGCACATCTATGAATAAGGAAGGAAAAAGGGAAAAAATCCAAGATCTAGCTATGCATGTACATAAAAATCGGGTTTTGAATACTCACAATAGTCCACCTTAGTGCCAAAACAAAGATGCTTGCTAAATCTCAGCCTCTTTCTCACCAACTTCTCTTATTCGTGCTCCAAAGTGTCAACTAGCTCACAATATGGAAGGAAAAATGGAGATCAGGGTTTTCACTATCGATATTAGGGTTTGGAGGCTGATAAGCGGTCAGCCTCTGTGAATTAAGGAGATTATATAGGGTGCAAACCCTAAAAATTAGGGTTTTCATAATCTGGTGCCAACTCGTCGAGTTGGGTCTTCTAACTCGTCGAGTAGGCTTTGTAAATTACGCGGTCATCTTGGTCTCTACACGACGAGTTGGGGCCTCCAAATCGTCGAGTAGGTCTTATGAAATGCATAAAAACCCTTAAATTTCATACTTGGGAGTCGGGATGTTACATAGGACCTCCAATTCTAAAGGGGCACATATTCTCCAAACTTAACCTAATATTAATATATCTCAAATCTCAATTAATCCATTTCTAATTATACGATAGGTCACATCACAGTGAGCGATCTTGATTCTTGAACACGATAAGCATGCGACACATCAGTGTGATCTTGAAAAATGAAACACCACATTTATCTTCTATTCTTTTATCTTGATTCTCAATTGTTTAAATCTTTATCGCCAAACGGTATGTGTTTCACGCCTTTTCCATTTTTCCATTATCTATTACGGTTTGCCGATTAGGATTAATTATTTTCAATTATCCATTGATTACAAAATACATATTTTCAATTGTCAAATCTTGAATACTTCTGTGTGGATTTTGTCTTTGGAATTTTCCGAATTTGCGTTGGAACAAACTCAAGGAAATAGTCAGCGAGTCAAGGGTGTCAAGCAGAAGGTATTCCCCTTATTCCATTACTTTCAGTATTATATTTGTTCATTTGTATATACATAATAAAAAAAATAACTCCACCATTTATAAAGTTTTTAGTTTATTATTGTCGGTCTCAAGCCTAGATAAAATAGAAGAGTTTATAAAGTTAAGTATAGTAAAGGCCAAAGGGCCCCATATTTTTGGTTCGCTTAAAGCTACCAAAGTGGTTGAGCCACCCATGTATACTTGTTAGAATTATTTTTGTCTTTCAAAAAAAATCTACAATGTGAAATGAAAATCTACAATATCAAAAATTAGATAAGAAGAAGGTTGTATATAGGCGCCCGTATCTCAAATTAATGATTGAGAATATGATTTTTTAGAAGATAGAGTTTTTGAACCTAAGTTATCATCACTAATTAAATTTTTGGTAAATAGTCTTTAACATTTAACTATTTGTGAGACCCGTATATTACATGAATTTATTAAAAGTAAAAGTTTAATATGAAGTTGTAAGCGTATTTTTTTAAGTAATAGTTGTGTGTGTGTGTGTATATATATATATATATAGAGAGAGAGAGAGAGGGTTCAATTGAGAAAAAAAGGTTGAGAATGAGGAATCATTCTCAATCAATCATTTAATTAGCATCTAAACATAAAAGACACGGTGGCAAACTTGTAAATATTATATAATAACCTTCAATCACAGATACGTACCTGTGGAGAATTAGATAACAATTCAAATTTATTTCTAATCGATCATTCATCATCCAAATTTCTCCTCCAACCTTCAACAATCATCCAGATTTATTCAATTAAACCCTCGATCAATGTTATCTAGTGTTAACCAATCATCGATCTTCGTCAATAACACGTTTATTGACACCATTCAATAGTAGACAACAGAAATTTGTGTTTGGTTCTTTCAATCAAACCTTCAATTCTGATTGAATACGAGCATATCTTCAACATCTACGATTAATTATACTCCCAGTGTCATTAGATCAACATCATCGATAATCAACAATAGATCCACTTCATATCATTCATTCAACATCGATCATCAAACAAAACTTCAAAATTAAGGTTAGAAAAACATCAAATCATTTTCTATGAAACATTTCATATAATTCTCTATCAATATAGTATTTTGTAGGATTTAAATAGTCAAAGTATTGTGTTTTTAACATTTAAAAAAAACTCACTTGTATGCACTCCAATTGTTTGATGAAATCCATAAACTAAATTACCTTATTATATTCACATATGAATACGTTTTCGCACCTGAATCAATATATGATTATTAAAACAAAAAACAAATATGCAAGTCTGTATGTTATTCATATATGAATAACATATAAAAAATCTATATATTTGTGAAAACACTTTGTAATATTCATATGTGAATATACTGTGTAATATTCACATATGAATATACAATCTATTATTCATAAGTGAATATACCATCTAATATTCACAAATGAATATACTATATAATATTCACATGTGATATACCATGTAATACTATGTAATATTCACATATGAAAATACCATATGATATTCATAAGTGAATATACCATATAATATTCACATGTGAATATACCATGTAATATCACATGTGATTATACAATATAAACAACATATATCATATAATATTCACATACGATTATACATTCATGTGTGAATATACCATGTGATAATTAGAATGTGATAAATCGCTATTATTGTAAACTAATGATATATTTTTATTAACTTTTTTTTATGTGTATTCACATGTTTGTCAGGAATGGTTATAACTCAATAAATGAATAACATTTCAATCAATGGGTGGTGCATATCTCAATGGTTGACGATTGGTTGGTGCAAATGAGAAGATATCATTGACGAAGACAATATATTTTTATATTCATGTGTAAATGTTACACAATTTAATATATTCTTCATTTTGATCGTGTTAAATTCAAATGTGAATGATATTCATTAACCAATACAATGTTGTTTGTCTTAGTATAATGCTGAATTTACATGTAAAATAATACTGTTACAATATACAAATATACATATATATATATATATATATATATATATATATATATATATATATATATATATATATATATATATTCACAAACCAATTCTTATAGTGTATTATTTATTTTTATATATAAAGGTTGTATTCACAAATGAATAAATCAACATGTATAGTTTATTCATATAAATAAAAATAACAGATTATAATGATGTTTTTACTAGTGAGATTGAAGTTAGTAACATCATCTAGTAAATATGCCGTAATGATTTATAAATTTTATTCATATATGAATACAATAACATGTCATGTGTCATCACTAGTAGGAATGAAAATTTAGTGACATCATCAAAAAAATTGCAGCAATGAAGTTTAGTCTCAGAATTGGACGAAATTCTCCATGACGTAAGGTGTTTTTTGGCAATTCGGAGGGACTGTTTAGGGCTTCAAAATGATGTTTTTCTATTTTTATAATTTCCCGGAAAGAAAAGTTATCATTTATTCATAAATGAATATAACAGTAATAAAAAAATATGCTTATATTATTATTTTAATAACCATAAAAAGCTTAGTTATATGTGCATAAATATACATTCTTATCGAATACTTTTTTATATTTATGTTTTATATATTTTGTACTTCTAGGTTTTATTAACAGTTTTATTTATTTGTGAATAACATATATATATATATATATATATATATATATATATATATATATATATATATATATATATATATATATTCACATTTGATTATTACATTTATTCATTTGTGAATATTACATATATTCACATGTGGATATAATCCTTATATGTTATTCACATATGAGTTACAAACTTGCTTAGGACCTCAAATCGACTTTTTTTTTTTTTTTGATTTTCCGAAAAAAAAAGTACGTTATCATTTATGAATATTACCTGTATGCATTTGTGAATATTACATATATTCACATGTGAATATAATTTTTATATCTTATTCACATATGAATTACATACTTGCGCTGTGTTTTTAAAAGATATATATTGATTCTCGTGTAAAGACATATTCACTTGTGAATATTACGTGATATATTTAGTTTATGCATTTTATCGAATAGTTTGGCGTGCAAATAAATTAACTTATATAATTAATTAATTATGGTAAAAAAATTAACAATTGAAGTCAGTAATTACAACACAAATCAAAACTTATTAAAATCGGTGAATAATCAGTAGGTTGGGATCAAAATTTGTGAAAAAATATATGAAAAATGAAGTTTTTTAAACCTAAAAAATAATTTTTTAAAAATTTCTTCAAATATATGGTTGTGTTGATGAACTTTCGATTGCTATCTGTCGTTTGATATTGGTGAATGTTCGATTGATGAAGTTTCGATGACGGGTGATCGCTAAATGATGTGACATCGATAAATATGGATTATGTTTAACGATTTTACTTGACATGAACGAAATTGGACAAGATCGAATCACGACCCACTTAATAGTACGAATAAATGTTTTTGATGATGAATCACAACATTTTGATGAATAAACGAAGATTTTTGAGGAAGAATTTATGTTTTGATGAAGTGTCGATGTTTTTTTTATGAAGAATAGGTGACATTGATAATTTTTTGATGAAGAAAATATGACGTTGATGAAGAACAGATGATGTTGATGAAGAACAGATGATGCTGATGAAGAACAGCGGAACGATCCATATGAATGAATAATAGATGATGTTGATAAAGAACAGATGAACGATCCATAAGAACAACGTACCTTAATGATTTAATCTAATTGTGTTTTACATATATAAAAATGATTGGCTGAGAATGATTCCCCCATTCTCAACCTTTTATTTTTTTCTCAATTGAACTTACCTCTCTCTCTCTCTCTATATATATATATACATATATATATATATATATATATATATATATATATATATATATATATATATATATATATATATATATATATGCAAAGGAAATAATGAATGAAGTAAGTAATTTAATATTCTAGGAGATTTGAAATAAAAAGGAAAGAAACTGTTATAGAGCATTTATTCTGAAATTTAATAGATTGTACATATATAAACTTTTATAAAGCATTAAGTCCTTTAGGTAAAGATTTGGCTTTAATAGAAAGGATTTCATTCTTTCCTTTTGGCTAGCATAAACCATACCATGTATACACACTCTTATTCTCTCTAGTTTTGTTAACGACTTGGAGTTTTTGGTTACTAGCATTTGGTCTCTTTAAGTCATATTTTGATATGGACTAAAAGCTTAAGAGTTTTGGACTAGCATCTTCATCAAGTTGGTCATTGTTGGTGTTTCCATCTAAGGTGAAGTTCTACTTTCATTCTACATCAACATTCAAGCCTCCTGTAGAGGACTCAAAGGACTTCAAAGGTTGTTTATTCTTTTCTTCCTTCTTTTGTTGGTGTTTTTCTTTCCAACCTTTGCAAGAAGACCCTTCGTGGATTTAAAAAAGTTTTATGTTATTCGAAATTTTAAGTCTTCCGTTTGCTATATCTTGAGTTTTTGAAACTAACTTTTGAGTAAAAACCCAACAGTGAAAATAGTTGTAGCTCGAAAAATTCAGAACCCGAAAGGGGCATGAAACGGTAAAAATTGTAAAGTTTGTCATATAATCCTCATTGGATAAGAAAAATGGTTGTGTGGGAATTCAGCAAAATAAGGTTGCTTATTAGTGAAATTTTAAATCAACAGAGTTGATGTTTCAATAATGGGGCTAGATCGACATGCTAATAAGCTGTTCTAAAGGAACCAAAAATATTATTTCTAGTATAAGACAAGGGAGTCGGCTGATTTAGTACTGTGAGGGCATGGTACGAAGACAATTCTTACATGGAAAAGCTGAAAGCGAGTGGCGAGGATCACATATATATTCGTTGAGTTTTTTGTTTTGTTTTTTTTTTCGGGACGAAATCATCCTAAGTGGGTGAGAAATGTAACACATGTGAGTCCGGGATAGACCTTTAAGAGATAATAGTTATAGTTATTCATTTTATTGAATAATTAAAATTCTCAAATAGGATAATTATAAATACATAAAAATTCTTCGTACACAATACAGGTTATATAAATGATGATTATATTTAATTATTGTGTACATGTTTTATGGACAAAATATTGTTGGCTTATGATATTTGTATAAAACCTTATTACAAATTTAACGAACTATGTTAAATAATATTCATAATAAAAAGATTATTTTGAATAAACAATCTAAACGAAAGTTATAGTAGTCGTGTTTACGAACCCGTAAGTATAAATAACGCCAAAATCTGACTTCGTATGAAGAAACTATGGCTTTTTGAAGTTTCATGTTCGACATAGTACAACTGTGTGTGTATCGTAAAATATGAAACGAAAATAGGTTGCCCGTTAGCCAAAATGATGTAAACTAAAGTTGAAGTCCTCATAAATACAAATATGTCGATATAAAGAACGTCAAGAATGGAGCTCGTATGAAGAAGTTATGAATTTCGCAAAGTCTTTTACAGTTTAATCATTACAAACTGTAAAAAGAAAATAGAATGTGAATTATTGAGATCTAAAAGAAAGTTGTAGTACTCGGAAATACGAATCCGTGGATATAAAAAACTGAAGGTTTATATCGATCAGATACACTTCAAGTACAGTTAACAAGGAACAAACTAACTAAACCAGAAAAAGAACAGAAAAGTAAAGAACACAAGTTAATCACAAAGATGTATTTCATCAAGAAAAGGGTTGTTTTTACAAAGAGAACAAAGGTCACAAAGACGGTCACCAAGACATACATTAGGGTTAATGTTGTATATATACTAAACTATACTAGTATATCCCTTTAAACAAGGGATTGTATCTAAGCTATAAAAAGAATTGATCCTTATCACCAGGATATCAGATCTGCTATCTATTCTATACATATCTGTATAATTTCCTATTATACAAATATTACATAAGATCACTAGTGATCTTCATGCTGAAGCTGATAAGATCTTAAGGCATTGGCACTGATGCTGATGTTGGCGCTGGCGTTGGTGGTCAACTTGTAAAGTGTTTGACTCATCATATCATATGGTGTGACCTTATAATCCCCCTATCTGATGATGTCAAAACTAATCTTCTTCAAAGGAGTCATCACAAGAACCATTGTAAAATTTATCAGCTTCTTTCAAGATGTCAGGCTTTACCCATCTGAATTCATCAATTTGAAGATCCACCAATCTTTTTCTAAGCTTAAGAGAAATCGGCACATTGTATCCTCTTTCAAGTTCTTTATGACGAATTCCTTCCATGCGAAGATGAAATAAATGCTCAGTGGGTGCAACAGGAAGATCATCAGTGCGTTGAAAACACATATGGTTTTGACTATCAAGATAGAGAATACCATGTTTTGGTTCTTGAATGAACATGTCCTGAACTGGTTCAACACCCACTGGCAGCTTGTTGTTGATGTAGCGAGTGCCATACGAAAGAAGAAACATTGTATATTTGGACATTCTGGGGGTTCCTGTTCTTCCTGAAGTGGATGATCTAGATGGACCAGCTGATGGCACAAGATATAGATTTTTTACTTTGTTAAGCAGATGCTGAATTGCTAATTTCACCTCCTGAGCATGAATACCTCTATGTTTGTCAATAATTTACTGAATTTGTATCCACTCATTGTAGCCAATTTTGACTAGCTCACAAGCAAGCACAACCTCAGTGTATTCATACTCAGACTTCTTTCTGACCAAGTGAAGCTTCAATGACTCGTTATTTGGTTTAGTGCACCTTACTCTGATGATGGGATCAGGTTTTGATCTACGATCCAAAACTTCTTCAAACTTCTTTCTATCGATCCTTTCATTTAGATTCGAAGCCATGTGTTTTTTGGCCACATTATTATTGAACATCTGAATATTCTTGTTTTGAACATTAGTTCTTTGAACATCAACACTTGCATCATGTAACGACGTGAATTTTCAAAATAATTTTTCATTTTTCAAACATAACATTTCTCATTTAAATCATCTCAAACACAAGTGTATCAAATGTTATCACGGTAAAACATATCCCAGAATCTCAAATACAAAATCCTCTGTCAATGTGTACAAATCATGCCGGCGCCTTCCCACGATCCTTGCTAGTACCTGAAACACATATCACATAACACAGTAAGCATAAATTCTTAGTGAGTTCCCCAAAATACTACATACAACACATAAGCCACTCGAGGCTGTAGCTCTACGAGACCTTCCGGTCAATGTGTCTAACGGGCCTTCCGGTCCCACCATCCGAGTAGACCTTCCGGTCCTACTCTGTTGACATTCCGGTCCATACCATGTTGACCTTCCGATCCATACCATCCTACTCATAACATACATAACATATACATATCACATAGCAACATATATCACATACTCGTCATAGCACATAAGACCTTCCGGTCACACATAATTACCACTCTAGGTAAGGTATAGTGAGAAGACTCACCTCGTATGATGCCTAGTAAACTCTCGTGCTCGATATCCCCGATCTAGCCTCCGCCTAATCACATAAAGTAATTTATCTCTAATTAACAACGATTCTCATAGGCTAGACTAATCCCTTCCTATAATCTCCCAGAAGGGAAAAATACCATTTTACCCCTCCAATGGTCCAAATATCCACATGCTGACCAACCCTAAAAGTCAACTCCAGTTAACGGTCCAACTCTGACCAGACTCGCCGAGTGCACTTGGGTGACTCGGCGAGTCCATACGTGTCATCTGACTCCTCCTAAGGCCTCTCTCGACTCGTCGAGTTAACCTCTCAACTCCACGGGTTACCACTGGTCACGAATCGCGGGGCAACCCGATCCGACTCGTCGAGTCCTCTTATGCGCTCGACGAGTTTCCTCCATGGCAACACTCATTTGACCTTTTAAGGTCAGATCTGTTTCTCTAACTTATAGATCTGACCTTCTAACACCCAAAAATCACGTAAAGGTCTGAACTTGGTGTCCATGCATGGTGTATCTTGCATAATATACCATAAAACCCCCATAAATGCTTCCTAGCTTCAAACCCTAAGGTTTTACTCTACTAAAGCTTCATATTCTCGGCTCTCTGGACCTAAAAGGATCCAGATCTATAACACAAACTAGCAAGGGGGGTTTGAGGCATTCAAAACCCCAAAATGAAGTGATTCAAGCCCTAACCCCCAAAAATGGAATCTACACAATAGGGAAGGAAAGGGGGTTCGATTTTGTACCTCAGAAGAAGTTCCTTGCTTGGATGACTCAGAACAATAACCTTCCTTGGCCCTTCTTGCTGGAACTCTTCTCCTTTCTTGAAAAATCACACAAAAAAGCCCAAGTTAGCTCTTTCTCTCACTCTACACACTCAAGCTCGCTAGGGTTCTCTCTTCTGGGAAGGTAGCCGCAATTTAAGGCTATAAATGCCTTTAAATAGGGCTCAGGCCCAAAGATTTAGGGTTTCTGTCAACAGCGCGGACTCGTCGAGTCGCCTCACCGACTCGTCGAGTCCATTCATTAATCTGAGTCATCAGTCGCGATCCTACTCGACGAGTTTAGGCGTCAACTCGTTGAGTCCCTCTTCTCAACTCAAAATAAATACTTAAATTATGATACCTGGAAATCCGGATGTTACAATTAGCGGAAGCAAGAGTCTAAACAAGTTTAATGGACCGACGTTCTTCTTTTCTAGCTCGAATAATGGCATTATACTCCATCATAATTTCTTTGACTTCATCAACAGCTAGTTTATAGTCTTTAGCTAAATCTTCCACGTCAAAAGTGAGCTTTCTTTTCTTAGAAGGAGGAGGGGCTGAAGGATCACCAGCGGCAGAAGAGCTTCCAGCTTCAGTGTCGTTGGCTCCCCCTAAGAAGGAAGCCTTCCTCTTTCTAGGATTGAGATATTCATCATCAGAATCTATTTCACTGTTGGTTCCTTGACGAATCTCCCCCTCAAAATATGAATCAAGGTAAACAACACTCAAAGGAACAAAAGCTTGTGCCATAAAGCCTAATTCAAGAAACCCTTCATACTCATCAGTCCCAGATTGATCACCAAAGTTTGGGATAGTCTGATCATTGTTTGTTGCATCAACGTTTGGGATGTTACTCTCTTGTACAACTACATTATCATCCCTTCCTGATTCAGATATTTTAGGCAGAGATGGAGTTGTTACACTCACCATTTGTTGATCATTGCTTTCTTGACTATTCTCCCCCTTATTTGGCATCATCAGTTTGGGGATGAGAGCCAGGTGGTAGAGAAGGAGTGCGAGGAGGAGGATGAGATAGAGGAGGAGGAATATGTGGAGGATGAGGATTTGATGATGGAGGTGGAGGTGTAGGTGGAGGATTATCACCTATAGAATTTGGGGAAGTATCTTCAATAGCCATATTATCATCATCATCATCAGCCAAGGTCATAAAGCATTTCATATCAGCCACATCCTTTTCTACAATAGTCAATCTTTCTCCCAAAGATTGAGTTATCTGCACCAATAAAGATAGTTGAAAGAGCACAGTAGTTTGAAAGATGGAACTGGATTCCCCTTGTTAAAAAGAAGTAGTCTGAATATGTGTTAGCATAGGAGGAGCAGTTTCACCTTGAGGAGAATGAGACGTTGATCTTGGAGAAGTCAAATCTTGAATCAGTGGATCAGTAGTTTCCATTTGAGGTGGGGTTGATCCACGTTGTACAATATCATTTGCAGAGGGAGTGGATAAAGAGGTAGAGCAAAATCGAATGTGCTTGTTCAATCTTGGAGGAAAATTCATTCCCTGAACAAAGGCTTCTCCCTTTTCAGTGGCAAGTTCATCTTCTTCATCTTCAACGTATTTTTCATCATTAGCTTCTTCTTCATCATCAACACCTTCCTCGTTATCTTCATCATTATTCTCATCATCCTCTTCTTCAGAATCAGAGGATTGAACAATATATCGATTTTCAATCCAATTTGCCATTATCTGGGTAATATGATTATCTCCATCTGAATGAGCAGTGTTGATGATCTTTGACGAAAGGGCAGGAACTGGAATGGTGATCCCATGATTAACGTTATAACCTTCTTCATCATGACCCAAGATCAGTCCAAGCCAATAAGGATAAGGAACAATGATGGCTTCTTGTTCCCAGTGATACAATCAATCAACTGATCAAGAAAGAGTTGAGCAAAATCCAATCTTTTGATGCACACCATGGAATATAGAATTCTTTGCTCAAATGGATTCAATTAATCTAAGAACCTAGTTTTGTGTCCAAGGCATTTACCAATTACCCTTGATAGGTACTTTCACCCTACACCAAAACACTGATGAATAGTGTATTTGGATGGATCACGAGAGGTGCCTTGAAGGGAAAACTTATATCCTAATGTTTCACGAATGGAGGTGGGGTTGATCCACGTTGTAAAATATCATTTACAGAGGGAGTGGATGAAGAGGTAGAGCAAAATCGAATGTGCTTGTTCAATCTTGGAGGAAAATTCATTTCCTGAACAAAGGCTTCTCCCTTTTCAGTGGCAAGGTCATCTTCTTCATCTTCAACGTATTTTTCATCATTAGCTTCTTCTTCATTATCAACACCTTCCTCGTTATCTTCATCATTATTCTCATCATCCTCTTCTTCAGAATCAGAGGATTGAACAATATAGGGATTTTCAATCCAATTTTGTTGGATATAGTGTCTAAGTCCATAACTTTATTTGGTATGTACTTGACCCGACCCAGCATGGTCCATTTGGGTTGCATGGCATTGCAATACTTGGATAGACTAAATGAGAGAATAAGGCACTTATGATTATTAATATATTATAAGTTCTAATATATTAATAATAGTATTATTTAATTAGTATTGATCAAGTATTAATCTAGGATTAATTTGGTGATCAAAGTGAGACTAATTAAATATATAGGGTTGATTATGACAATCATCAATTCTTTTATGGTGGATTAATGATCCATGGTTTATGGGTTATGGATGTAACCAAATGGAGCTCCATGGATAGTCCATGGGAGTTACAAATCCATGGGTCATGGGAAATCAAGAGTCATGACAATTAAGGGCATTCATGTGTAAACCCTAATTGTGACAACACTATAAAAGGAACCCTATGGCTAGCAAAAGAAGAGCTAGTGGACATAGTGTTACTAGAGAGGGCATAACCATTTTTGAGTGCTAGAAGTATTCTCTCAAGTTATTCCAAGTATTGTGGTGTTGTGTGAAGCATTTGAGGCACAACATTTGGGGTGCTAGGCTCACAAAGTCTTGAAGGAATCCAAGCAACAACAAGGTATGTATTTCTACTAGTTTTTATGTTTTATGTAATCCCCATGCCATGCTAGTTAGGAAATAACCTTGAAAAAGAAATTTGCATGTATATAGAGAAAACATAGATTCAAGGTTATTAGGGTTGCATGTACACTTAGGAAGTGTTAGAATGCTCAAAACCCATCAAATTTGCCATTATCTGGGTAATATGATTATCTCCATCTGAATGAGTAGTGTTGATGATCTTTGAGGAAAGGGCAGGAACTGGAATGGCGATCCCATGATTAACATTATAACCTTCTTCATCATGACCCAAGATCAGTCCAAGACAATGAGGATAAGGAACATATGATGGCTTCTTGTTCCCAGTGATACAATCAATCAACTGATCAAGAAAGAGTTGAGCAAAATCCAATCTTTTGATGCACACCATGGAATATAGAATTCTTTGCTCAAATAGATTCAATTAATCTAAGATCCTAGTTTTGTGTCCAAGGCATTTACCAATTACCCTTGATAGGTACTTTCACCCTACACCAAAACACTGATGAAGAGTGTATTTGGATGGATCACGAGAGGTGCCTTGAAGGGAAAACTTATAACCTAATGTTTCACAAATGGACTTGCATCTTTCTTCAGAAGGAATTTATTAATAGTTTTTTGATCGATGAAGACGAAGAGAAGTTCAAAAAGATTCCACATCAATGGTAACCCTAGATTGACCATATCCAATGGTTCCATTAATGGTTTGAGTACTAGAATCAACAAAGCATGAATAATATAACTCATATACTTGCTTTGGGTAGAATGGCTCTGGCAAGTTGCAGAAGGCATATCGAAGAGGGCAGCTTTTGACATAGTTGACGAAGTCTTCTATTCCTGAGTTCATGAATTGTTTCGAGATAATATCAGAGAATGTCACATTGTATGCTTGAATGACAATTGGAGAATCAGGTGCATGAGGGCCTTTGACGACATTAGTGTTTAGAGCAAACTCGTATAGAACCTTTGACATGATGAGAGTGTGAGGAAAATGATGGTTGAGAGAGCCTTTTTCGAGAGAGAAAATCAAATTCTTGAATGAATTGTGAAAGTGACCTAGGAGAGAATTTTCCCAATTTTCAGTAAATTTTCTTCCGTTTTTACGTAACCAACGGTTGAAGAGATCGACACCGTAAAAATCTCGTATCCCAAGATTGCAGCTAGTAAGCAAGTAAGTTTGTGATGTCTCCTGATATTATGGGTTGAAACGACCATTCACTAACATAGTATTGAGATATTTCATCAGTGGAATGATGTGTGTAATACATTCTGGTATGAAATGTACCCATCAGCAAAGAGTGTTCAAGTTTTATCATTGTATGACTAATACAGTGAATCATTAAACTTCTTAAATAGAAGAATTGTTGGGAAAGAGTAGGTTGGTGCCTGTAATACATCACATACAATGATATACCCATCGACACAAATTTTTCGAATTTTCATCAGCGTCTGGCTTCATACGCTGAATCATAAAATTCTAAAGAAGAATATATAGAGAGAAAGGATTAATGCGTTTGAGAATTTGGCATGTTTTCGCTTAAACGTCAACATAGATATTTCAAGCTCTCATCAGCGTATGGTACATTACGTTAAATCATAAAGTTTTAAAGAACAATGTAAGGGCAAGAAGGCGTTGGTGCGTGTGATAGTCTACGATATATAGACTAACCATCGGTACATCGTTTCAAACTTTTATATGTGTTTGGTATATCACAGTGAATCGTAAAGTTTTATTGAGAAGAAATTAAGGATAAAATGGAGTGTTTTAGTCACGCTGAGGTGGAATCAACGTGAATCATAAACAATGTCAGCTCATCAACATGAAGTTGTTCAACTTCCATATCATAGAGTTGAGTTGCAGTCTAGAACTTTTGAAGTTCACCATCAATTTATTTAATAAGGTACAATATAAAATAATAAATAATATAAGAATAAAACAAAAGAGTTAGTCAAACAAGAAAATATTCTAAAAGCGATATTTGTGCACCTTTTCTAGAAATAAGATAAATACCCGATTCATCAAATCTTTTGAATTGAAAGGCCATAAATGAAATTCCTTTTTCTAAGATATCTGCCTCTCAACACTGTCTATAAAAGAATAAGAAAACAAGATCAAAAAAAATATCAATCTAAAACATAATTTGCAGTAACCAAAGAGAGAAAATACCTTTAATCGTTGAAGTATTGCAAATTGATTCCAAGCTTCATGTTCACCAAAAACAAGAGAAGAACATGAACTCGTCTTTGTAACCAACGAGTTAAAAGGATCCAATCTTTGTAACCTTCAAGTTATGAGAGTCACCAAGACAAAACTCGAAGGTTATACTCGTTATGATCCATGATAGAAGAGACGAGGACCACCGTCTTGTTGAAGAGGTCATTGGATCTCAGATGGGAAATGATGTAGTAGTGACAGTGTCTATGGAAATGAGACGATGTGACATCTCAGAATTTAGGTCTAAATCTATAGACGGTCATTTTACCGTGAACCACACGGTAGTAGGACCTACGACATACTACCTTGGTGATTTTAAGTACAAATGATATCATGTTACTCGTAAGTGCCTCCAGGATACCTCAAAACGCTCGAGAAGTTGACCATCGTCATCAAACAGGAAACAATACAAAAATCAATGAGACATGATACCCTAAAAATCATTTTTTTCACAATTGACCTACATGGGGGCCGTGAATTATAAAATTGGATAGAACATGTTCTTAGGATTCCATGGATATAAAGAACGTCCGAAACAGAGATCGTATGAGAAAGTTATGCATGTTTTAAGCTTTTAAACAAGTGTATACCTGATTTTACCCGTTACCGACACTACACTGCTGAGTTCGAAGTAGCTACACATCTCACAAAGGAATTTTAAGCACGTGTATGAAATTAGGGTTCGATCTAGTATTTGATTTTACTATTCCAGTATTCTTAGCTCGGACCAAAATTGGATTCGTGAAAACTGACGAATCGGAACCCGGTTGACCTGAAACTTCGAACAGCGTTTCACATAGACCCGTCTATCGGATTTGAAGACCTTTTGAATACTTGAAATCACCGTGACCGTGACATTTTCCAAGAACTTTCAAAATTTGGTATAAATAACCTTTACTTGTTACATATTCTTCATATAATTTTCTTCCAACTTTCAACCGACTTTAAGATACCACTTTTCTGAGTCTTTGGGCCCTTTACCACCGAGTTGCGACGTCAGAAAGCCCGACAAAAATAAATGTTCAGCATCGAAGTTCTACCCATGAAATTTCCGAGTATTCGCTAGAAAACATCTATGTTAATTTCACTTACTATGCTTTTAAGTGTAACTTATATTGAAGTTCATAGTCATTATTATGAACCTATGGAATAAGATTTATCAGCAACTCCGTTTGTAATATTGATTGATCTATTTACGGGAGTGATGTCTACGCAAGATCTTAGTGAGGTGTTTAAAGTAGATTTTCTAAATGTATAATTATATACCAAAAGGACCCTACCTCCAATATAATCTTACCTGGTCATTCCTTTTTTGATAGAACTCAGTATTCTTTGGGATTATTGAAGAATCCAGAAATAGTTAATATAGCCTTATAAATACGAATGAATATTGAAGCGTAGTAATATTTGTATTTAGGTCATTCAAAAGAAAATGTGAAAGTGTTAAGCGAGGAGCTAACCCAACCGTGAATCTTCCACCTCAATTAGGTGAGTGTATAATTACTTTCATGAACATGATTTAATACAAGTATTTATTAAAAGTAAGCCTTGTACTACAAGTATGTAGTTACATTCGTAAGCATGATTTTAATAAAAGTATTTAATATCAGTTGAAATCTTATATTTGAATTAAATGTTTATTATATGTAATATGTGTTAAATGTATAATTAGTATACTACATAACATACACAATGAGGGCCATATATCCTTATATGTGTTAAAAGTATTTAGGTAATAATATATGACAATCTTAATAGAAGTAGTATTACTTAAAAGGTTAAATGTATACTGAAAGCTTATTATTATGTGTTAAATGTATACCCTGTATCATGATAAGTATTTTATAAATAGGAAAACAGTTTTGGAAGTTGATCTCATGTATTATAGTCTTGTCTAGTTATAAAATAAGACTTATAAAGGATGATTAGTTTCAAAAAATTTGAATAAGTAGGTAGTATCATACAAGGGATGTATATGAGATTTGAACGGAGAATAAAGATCTATTGTGTGGCGCTATCACGTGTCGGGGTACAGTTTACGTACCAGAATTATTGGTCAAGTTATTATTGGGTGGTATAAGGGTATAAAAGTTAAAAGAGTGGTGTGAGGCCACTACCAAAATTATACTATTATACTATCATGAATAGTCATGTGTCGGAGTAAGATAACGACCATTAGCTATTTTAGACGGTCATGTGGAACACTGGAAAACTCATTATATGTAGGTGTTAATGATCATACTTTTCAGGGAAAAGGAAAGGTGATCATACTTTAAGGATGTCATTATTAATACACAACATAACTTACACTTGCCAAGGAATCCCCGCGGAAGTATAGTTTACTCGTTGCTTACAATAATCAATCTGGCTAGATCCTAATGGATCATTTTTATAGGATCAGCATGTAAGAATCGACGGGTTGGGTAACTAAGGATAAAGATTAAAGTCTTTATAAATATTTATGTTGTGGAACGGTTCTTCAATTTCCACAGCCTTTACAGAAATCACTTCAAACCATCATGAGAACCAAACTTTGCAATTAATCACCAAAATCCATCATAATTTAACAAATTTACGAAATAAAAAACGTAAATAAAAACACTTATATAGAGAGAGCGAATAACAAAATAAAAGCGAGCGAGAGCGAGAGCGAGAGAGACTTGAGAAGTAAATTGGACTGAAAGCAATGAGTGATGATCGAAGACAAGTATTTGTGATCCGTTCGGGTTCCTTGCTTCGAAGATGCGAGTAAATTATTGTGTAATAAAAGCGATAGATTTGGAATACTGAACGTGTAATAGAAGGAGGGAGTTAGTGAGTGATGATCTGTCTCTCTCTCTCTCTCTATATATGTATATATATATATATATATATATATATATATATATATATATATATATATATATATATATAGGGGTAGGTTCAAATGTTTCTCACATCTATTGTGTGCTAGAATGCACCAATAGGAATTTAGTATTAATTATATGTATATTAAATGTTATCCATACTTATAACTCATTTTTATGGAAACTAATTAAATTCGTCATTAATGTCAACAATAATATTCTTTCAGAATGAAATCATATCTAGAAGAATGAGAGTGTATTCTAGTAGAATACACTCTCGTTCTTCATATTCCATTCAACTTTATTGTACTTTAAGTGAGTGAGTCCTGAAACAAAATACGAATTCATATATAAAAACCTAGATGCGAATTCATTCTGAAAGAATGTTATTGCTGACATTAATAACAGATTTAATTAGTTTCCATAAAAAGATAATTATAATTATGGATATCATTTAATATACATATAATTATGGAAATCATTTAATATCAATATTTATTTAATTAGATAATTATTTATTTACTAAATTCCTATTGGTGCATTCTAGCACACAATAAATGTAAGAAACAAAATAACCTAGCCCTATATATATATATATATATATATATATATATATATATATATATATATATATATATATATATATATATATATATATATATAGATGTTGGTTCCCTTGAGATAAAAAAAAAAATTAGAGATTGTGAGATATGTGTATAACCGTTTGATGTGCTTATGTTTGTTTTTGAAACTATGCGGTGGCATATTTGTAATTATATTGGTAACTTAATAAATTAACGCCGTTAATTTACGATTGTGGGGCTATTGTTGTAATTTTACAAAGATTGATATGAATTTTGCAGGCTACGATACTGTAACCGCATATTGTTTTCTTTTCTTTCTCGATCAAAGTCTCACTTCGACCTCTCAGGAAACCCTCTTTTTCTTTCTTTATCTCATTTGCCCTGGTTTTCGTTTCTTACCTGTTATTGAGAAAATCAGTAAATGTCTTCAGGAGAAAATATAAACAAAGTCGCATCTTCGTTAATCGAAATGAAAGGTTAGAATGCGAGTTATTTTTCATTTTATTGATAATGCATGTTTTTATTAATTAGTTAACTGTCGTTTTATGTTGATAATGGTGTTTTTTTGTTTTGATTCAGTAGGTTTTTTGTCATTTTAACTTGATTTTGATGATCGTCTCGTTTAGAGTTGATATGTTTTTTATTATGTTTGTTTATGGTGGTTTTTTATGTAAGTTTTTGTTTATATTTTCACAGATAAGGATTTCAAAAGAAACTATGTTCGAAAAAAATTCAAAAATCAAAAAAATATCGAATGCGGTAGAAGTGCTGTTATTTCCGAAGGTACAGTTCAAAAAAAATCATCTATGATTAGAAGTAGAAATAAACATATAACTTAATGTTTGAAGTTATTTGTTGTAATCATAACTGATTTTTTTATATTTTCAGTGTATTGAACATAACATTTAGTTATATGTTTATTTCTACTTCTAATCATAGATGATTTTATACGTTTGTTTATAATCATTGGTAAATAGTAATGATAAATGTATTTTTATGTATCAAACATGAATATAAAGTTATTTTTGTAATCATAACTGATTTCGTGGTTCTTTTAAGTGGATTGTATATAACATTTAGTTGTATTTTTATTTATTGTTCTAATCATAAATGATTTTATACGTCTGTTTATAATCATTAGTGAATAGTAATGACAAATGTATGCTTTATTTTTTACTAACACTATGTTTGTAATGAAAATTGTAGTTAAAAAAGGGAATGTAGATAGCTCAAGGAAGACACAATCATCTTCCAAAAGAGAAAAGACGAATGAGGTGTCGCACACACGTTCAAAGACATCCAAAAAAACAGTTATTGAACAACCAAAAGTGAAGCTGAGGGTTAAGGTCAAAACTGTAAGTAAGAAACGTGAACTATCTGATGAAAATGATTCAGATTTTCAGAGTCGTCCTGGATCTTCAAAGAAACCAAAGAGAGAAACTAAAGTTTTGAAGAAAGATAAAAAAGCTGCTGTTATAAAAGAATTTCCTTCATTGAAGAATAGATGTTCACCCGGGTCATTGTTGGGTGTTATTCAAGGTTTAAGTAGAGAATAGAAGGATTGTGTTAGGGCTATGGGATTTGGGAGTTTGTTAGGGATGAAGATGATCGACGTACGGTTGAAGATTGTTTATTATGTTCTTGATTATTTTTATTTTGAATCTTTGAAGGTGGAGTTTGATAATTGTGAAGTTAGTGTTGATAGTAAGTATGTTCAAGAGATGTTAGGATTACCATCTGGTGGCTCATTACTTTCAAACATGGATTACATTTCGGAGAAAAATGAAGAGAGTTGTATGTTTGAGTGGAAGAAACAGTATGAAAATATTGATAAATTGAGATTGAAACAGCTAAAGAATAAACTTGTTCAAACTAGTGCTGCGGATGACAACTTCAGAATCAATTTTTTGGTTCTTTTTATTAATACTTTCTGTGAGTCTACAAGCATGGGTAAATGTAATCTGAATCCATTGTATTTAATCAGAAGAGATACTGATTTAAGTAGCATTGACCGGTGCGATTACATTGTGGATTGTTTGGTAAGAAGGTTTACAATCCAGAGAAAGAATCTTCTTTGTTTTATGGACCAGCAGCATACCTTATGGTACGTGAGTTATTTTTTAATATTTATTATTCTTGTTAGTTGTAAAAATATGTTTGTTTTTATAATAAATCATATATGATTTTATTACATATAATCATATATGATTATGTAGTATAATTTTTGTTTAATTATATATTACACATCAAAATCATATATGATGTTATATATGTTATGATGTTATATATGTTTTTTGTAGTTGTTGTATGTGGATACTTTCAGGTTTGATCATTTGCAAGTCACACGTAAACGTCCAACTATTTTTTATTGGACGTCATAGAAGATAAGGTTTCTTGAGGATATTTTACAAGAGAGTGGAGGATTTGGATGTGGACATGTTAATGAAGCATATGTTGAAGAAGAATTTTAAGAATCTGAGTATAATGAGGAGGAATCTGGTGGTGATGAGGTTGAATCTGATGGTGAAGAGGATTTATGTGATGAGGATGAAGAAGATTTTGATGTTAATAAAGTTAATGACGTGGAGGTAATTCTATAGTTTTATTCATTTATGATTTAATTAGTTTATTCATTTATGACTTTTTATGTTTAAGTATTTTAGTTGTAAGTATCTTTTTTCTTATGTAGGTGTATGAAAGTAAAATTTCATATATGTATCAGAAGACGGAGGATTTGAAAAAGGATATTGTTGTAAAGATAGACGAGGGAGTGTTGAAGTTTCTTCAAAGTCAAAATTTGAAAAATTGGAAATTATTATTTCCTGTTGAAGATTTAAGCACATAAAGTTTTGATTTCCATTATGTTTCACAAAAATATAAAGAAACGATATTAACACCTGGTTTTGTTCAAGTTAATGATGAAGATTATGGGAATGATTTTCTTAATGATGATGAAAATGTTGAAGATTATGATCAAGGGAAATGTTCTGGTGGTCAGGGGGATGGAAGTGGTCCACATGAGGGCAATACTGGTAAAAATCATGTTGAAGGTAAAGGTGATGATGATGAAAATGATGAACAAGGAAATGGAAGTGGATGTAATAAAGAAAAGGCCATGAATTTAAATTATGTTGTCGAAAATGTTACTAAGAGTGTGGGTCTAATTGATAGCTAGGAAGGTGTATCTTTTAGTCAATTTGTTTGCGATTCAGTTGTTGAAAGTTTTCTTAAAACTTTGGATCAAGGTAGGCATATTTTATTATTATATATAGTTTAATCATGTATGATTTTAATTTTTTATAGGTACTGATGGTTGTTTAAATCAGAAACTAGTTGAAGATTATGTGAATTTCAATTTGACTGGTATTGATAATGGTTGTTGAAAATTTTATAGGTACTGATGGTTGTTTAAATCAGAAACTAGTTGAAGATGATGTGAATTTGAATTTGACTGGTATTGATGATGGTAAGTATTTATTTATGTATTTTTAATACATAAAAAATATATAAATATGTTAAATAGATGATTCATTTATGATTTTAATAATTTAGGGACTGTAGATTTGGGTGAGGATGATCATAAGAATAAAGTAATTTCAGATCATAATGTTGATAAAGTTATTGTAACAAAGAAGGATGGAAAAGGTGAAGATGTTGAAGATTGTTCAAATAAAAATAAAGATGGAGGTAATTTATTTATAATTATTGTTTATTCATATATAATTGTGTTTATAATTATTGTTTATTCATATATGATATTTATAATTTTATTGGGTAGAAAATGTTGAAGATTGTTCAAATAAAAACAAGGATTCAAATGAGACTCGATCATTGAAAAATGATATTGTTCCAAGTTTTAGTCTTGGATTTAGTCAAGATTCTGACGGTTCCAAGAAGTCATCTCAAAGTCAAATTTCTTCTGAACGGATGACAAAGAAAAAGATTAAGGATAGAGTTATTTTGGGAAAACCAAGTGTTGGTCCAGAGTGTATTATTCCAAATGTTGATGTTATTGATGCTAGTCCAGTTTCTTTTGCACCCCCTTTGGGTACATTAGAAGGACCATCAAAACCTGTTTCTGGCAAACCTAAAGATATAAATGAAGAAGCAACATCAATAGTGGATGTCAAAGGAAAGAGACAAATGAAGTTTTCTTATGTTTATAACTCACCATTTATGGAAAGGTTAATTGATTTTAAACCTAGTTTGTCACAAGTAGAAAATGTTGTTTGTGAATGGCTTTTCAATCTTCAAGGAAATCCAGGGTAATTTTTTTAATATAATTTTTTATTTTTATAATTATAATTTTTTATTTTAAATAACATTTAATTAAATATATACAGGGATATTGTATTGCTTATGGAAACAGATGTTATTGGTTTTAGAGCTAATTATGAAAGTCTTTATAAAAAAACCCATTTGCATGTTAGTGTTCTTGATTCATGGTCTCGTATACTAAATCATCAAGAGAAATTCAGAGATGTTGTTAATTCTCCACTCAGATTGTTCATTAATTCTGAGACTGTAAGTTTTTATTTTATTCTTTGATTTTCATATGTTGATAATCATTAATAATTTTTTATTAAATATTTACATGTTATTATATAATCATTTATAATTTTCTTATATTACAGACTTTGTCATTTGAATATACTCATTTGAATGAAACTGCAAAATATAAAGTTTTCAAGGACAACTTCTCTCGCAGTGTTTCTGGTGATAGAGACTTGAAGGTTTTGAAGGATGTTGATATGGTATATTTATTTTTTTATACATTTATATATATATATATATATATATATATATATATATATATATATATATATATATATATATATATATATATATTAATATTTTATTTCTAATATTATACATGTTGATGTTAGATATTTTTCCCGGTTTTGAGGCATAAGCACATATATCTTTTTGTTATAAATCAGAAGAAACGTGCTTTTGAGGTTATCGATAATGGTGCAGATGATGTTGATTTCGATGATAAGTATGGTGCAGTTTTTAAACCTCTTGTAAGTTTCAAATGATATTTATTCTTTAGATTTGAAATAATATATTATATGTTTTATAATTATTATACTTATATTTTTCTGACTTGAAATCATATATGATTTTCAGAAAAAAGTCTTTTATGAAGTATCTAAAAGAGATCGATCATGTTAAAGCAAATGAAATGGCTGATAAAAATCTTACTCCAGTAAGATTGACAATGCCATGGGGGACAGTTTATAACAAAGTGGATTGTGGAGTTTTTGCTATAAGACATATGGAGAGTTATTTTGGAGAAAAAGGTTATAAATGGAAATGTGGTCTTCCAAAAGAAGGTGGTTCTCAAGAATAAATTCTAGAAAAGTTGAGAATGAAATATGCAACAGCAATTTTAACTTCTGAGATTAATACAAAGCGTGATGATGTGTTGAAAGCTGCATATGAGCATCAAAAAGTTGATCAAAAGATTCGTGGTAAGCATGCATATGATGCTCAATGGAATACAGAAAGAAGTTTGTCAAATTTTTTTTGATTGAATATTTTCCTATTGATGATGTTATAAGAATAAGTTTGTTTATGTTGTGTATGTTATGGATATTGTGAAGAATGTTTGTTTTTATGATGATGGAAAACATGGTGATGGAAAACAAGTTAATATGTATTTTGGTGGATTTTATTATGTAAGTTTGTTTGTGTGAATTATGTTATTGAATGTTAATCATAAGTGATTATGCTATATTTTTATATGTAATTTATGTTTTTAGTATTTATTATATGTTGCTTATATGTAATCATTAGTGATTGTATCGATTTTTTTTCCTGTTTTTGTAATCATAGATGATTATATTTGTTGTACAACACATTATAATTTATTATATCTTTTTCTTGATAAGTGAGCTTATCTTTACTGCATGGAATACATCACCATGCAGAATCTTATCTTTGTAAGATTTTAGTTTTGTTTTTTAGTGTTTGTATGGAAGAATCTTTTCTTTATAACTGAAAACTGATTGATACAGCCATATATTGTATTTTTGATAAGTGATTATGTTTGTATAAAGGGGGTAGCCTCGTGCTACCCCTTATATTTCTTCAAAGATGAGTCCTTATACTTCCAAATGGTTAGTTTTGTTCATTAATTTCTTCAATTTTTATATATCACCATTATTTATTTATGATGTAAACAACTTCCATTTTGTTTCAGATAAAATATGGAGTCTATAAGTCTAAAAGAACTAATTTTGCTGTATCTAATAACATGTTCCCCATTTTTTCAAGATTCTTGTTCTTTTATTTGTAGCTAGATTTTCATACAGATTGTAGCTGACTCCAAGAACGCCTCTTCCACCATTACTTAAAAAGTTTATCTTCATTGAACATATCAGATCTTTACTAGATGTCTTTGAAGTAGAGGAATGTTGTTCATTTAAAGAAGATTTCTTTTTAATGAACAACATTTCTCTACATCAGATATGTAGTAAAGATTTGTTATATTCAATGGAGATAATCTTTCTAAGTAATGGTGGAAGAGTTCTTGGAGTCAGCTACAATCTGTATGAAAATCTAGCTAAGAATATGAAGAACAAGAATCTTGGAAAATGGGGAACGTGATATTTGAGACTTGTGAAATTGTTTGTTATTGAAGACTTGTGAAATAGGAATATGAATATTGTTATCTTTAGATTTTTTATGAGCAGTGTTGTATATTTGTTAGGAATAATGGTGTTGTATATGGTTATATGTAATGGTTAGATGTTTTTTATGTGTAACCATATTTTTAATCACTTATGATTAAACAAAACATATGAAGTAGTATTACATAATATTTTATGATTATACAGATGAATACTGTATATGGTTATGTGTAATGATTACATGTATTGAATAACAGTTTATATGTAATCTTAAATGCTTGTAGTAACATTTAATAAAAGTTTAATCATGAATAAATATATTATCAAATCAAAGAAAGAATTATCAAAGTAGATTAAATCCAGTAGACAAAATCATAGTTAATTCTGTTTTATAAAAGAGTAAAGTGTACTAAACAAAAAGTATATTATTTTGAAAAAAAAAATTCATGACTTATTCATTACTGATTAAAGCAGTAAATATCTATGTAGCTTTTTATGATTATTCTGCTGCAAGTTTGATTGGGCATGTCCGCAAGTTATGAGGAGCCCTTTCTCCACATCCTGAGCATCTTCTTGTTTGCTTGTTTGAATTTTTATACGCTATTTCTGCTGCACTTTGAATTCTACTTTTCTTTCCGCATCCTTTATTGCTTTGAACATTTGGAACGTTGATGTCAATGTCTTTTGGAATAGATATGCCCATAAGCTTTCCTACCTCTTCAACATCTGTCCTATTCTTCTGTAATTCATTTGTAGGATCGTTTTCATATTCCTTCAGCATGCTTTCTGTTTTCTTAACAAACAAATCCATTTTTTCTTTATTTTTTCTTACGTATTTCAAACATGCTTCAAAGTTGTAGTATGCTTGATTGACAGATCTGTTAATTTCACTGTCTCCTGTATCATATACATGTCTACCAAAATTATAATGCCTTAATATCACATCCTTTCTCCAACGATTCTCAATGTACTGTTCAGGTATCTCCTTAATTCCATGTTTCATGAGTATGTTGAATGCATGTCTGCACAAAGTCCCAAAGCGGTTGAAGTGTTCACAAGTACATTTTACATAATTTGTTGGAAGTTTTATTTCTACCCGTTCAAAATAAAATTAAAGCATTAAGTGTTTTATAATCATAACTGAATATTTTTTTTATATTATGTGTTGATTCAACAAAATTTAAAATAAGAATATATTACCTCAAATTCTGTTTTTAGATCACTGTTTTTGTTCAGTTGTTCCACTTTGTATAACTCCCATCCATTTTTTGTTCCAAGATGTTCGTATTGGCAGTACCAGGAACCTTTATAGATTTCTTTATGTACTTCATAAAACAATGTACTTGTATAAACTTTTGCAGCATGTTTTTCTATTGGTCGTGGTGAAATAAATTTATATACCGCCTTCTTTGTTTGATGATCAAGCTCTTGTTGTGTATTTCTTTGTTTTTGAATTGTTGTGTCATAGTTCATCATGAAATGTAAAAGTAAATTTCCAGATTGAGAGTAAGTGTTGAAGAAGGAATTCATGCTTTCTGATCTTGAAGTGGTTTTCATCAATCCAGACATTCTTGTGTCACTAAAGTATGCAGGTATCCATTTTTCACGTAATTCAAACATATCATTGTACCATCTTTTATCTTCCAGATTGAATTCGTTAATAATCAAATCCCACTTCTTTTCAAATTCATGAGGTTTGATATGCATGTTCCAAACAAGCTTGTTAAATCTTTTCTTGAAGTCTTTGTTTTTAAATAAATCGCCAGTAACCTATGAATGAACAATTTTGCTTATATAAGTATAAATTATATACCTATTTGGATATATCATATATGAGTAATCATATATGATTAATCATATATGATTACTGTAATGTAGGATATATCATGTATGATTAATCATATATCATATATGTACTGTAATCATATATGATTAATCATATATGATTATATAATCAAATATCATATATGAGTAATCATATATGATTAATCATATATGATTACTGTAATGTAGGATATATTATGTATGATTAATCATATATCATATATGTACTGTAATCATATATGATTAATCATATATGATTATATAATCATATATTATTAATCATATATGATATATGAGTAATCATATATGATTACTGTAATGTAGGATATATCATGTATGATTAATCATATATCATATATGTACTGTAATCATATATGATTAATCATATATGATTAATCATATATCATATATGAGTAATCATATATGATTACTGTAATGTAGGATATATCATGTATGATTAATCGTATATGATTAAGCATATATCATATATGTACTGTAATCATATATGATTAATCATATATGATTATATATGATTAATCATATATGATTAATTATGATCATTTCAACAATTATTTTTTTGGATGTTTCATTTCAACGATTGTTTTCTTTGGAATTTGATGATACTTTCCTTTGGATGTTTCGTTTTTGCTATTACTTTGCTTTGGACATTATTTCGATGATTGTTTTCTTTAGACGTTTTGTTTCGACTATTAGTTTTATTTGGACATTTCATTTCAAAGATTTCTTTAATTTGATGTTTTGTTTCGGCGATTACCGCTACAAATCATTCCTCGTGACCTAATAATGACATTTGTCTTTTTTTTTCTTTATATTAATATATTCTAGATAAAAATATGTTATTGTTTTACGCCATAAAATAAGTATTTTGTTGTTTTGTATTATTATAAATTAAAAACTTTGACATAACTTCTAACATATATTGACAAAATAGGAAGTTAATCAATATGAATCAAATTATGATCATTCGGGTATATTGACAAAATAAGAAGTTAATCAATATGAATCAACTCGGTAGCACTATATCGGTTTGGTTAATTTTTTAAATCACGTTGGTTTTGTTTTTTTTTATATTTATTCATTCGTCCATAACAATAATATTTTTAAAAAAAATTACTAAAACAATAAGTTGTTAGTTTTTTAAAACAATAAGTTGTCACTTTCTAAAATGAAAATTTTGTCTATATACCTAAATTTAAAAATATTATTTATATG
Source organism: Lactuca virosa (assembly GCF_052849685.1). NCBI lineage: Eukaryota > Viridiplantae > Streptophyta > Magnoliopsida > Asterales > Asteraceae > Lactuca > Lactuca virosa. The sequence goes on from NC_136430.1 coordinate 206,779,613, forward strand.
AGGACCAAATTTGTCATTCATTATTAATTAAAATATTCAAGTGTCTTCTTTAATGACAATATGTTTTATTTTTAATTTTAATAGAACAAAAAAGGAAATGTCAAAACATAACTTCTAATTTATTTAGAAATATCAAAATAGTTTCTGATTGTAATTTATGTTTTTCAAATGAATTGCGTCTTGGTATTCAAAATAATACATTTATCATACAAAATAAACTACATGGTTAGAAGAAAATTCGTTTTTGCAGGTTTCATATTTAACGTTTTTTCCTTTTGTATAATCAACTCGTTATCCTTTCACAAACACATAAACAAAGGCCACGAAGAGCTACTGGAGGCATTATAATGGTAACCAATGTGGAAAACTTTTGTTATTTCACATATAATCTAACATTTATGTTAGGTTTGGTCATGAAATTTAACAGAATAAACTCAGTTTTCTCACTCTTGTCCATTTAAGACTGCATAAGATACAATATACATAAAGAAAACAAAAATTCATATAAGCATTAACCTAAAAACAAAATAAAAATTAACAAAAATCAATAAATAAAAAGTGATTAAAGAAGATTACATTTATTAATTATAAAGAGACTATTTTGAACTTGTATAAAGTAAAAGCAAAAAACGTTGCTTACCACAACTTCATATAAGCATTTACCCAAAAACATGAATATTACAATTAATCAATATCTAAATTGAAAAACATTCATCCATATTCATTTATAAAAAAAACATTCAGAAACCAAAATGCATTTGGCATGCTAAAATACAACACAAATACAAATCTTTACCATCAACATTTGAAACACAAACAACACCTTCACTTCTTTTCTAGAAATAAACAGCAAAACATGTTCTGTTCTTCATTCTCTTGAATTTAAAATGATCTATCACCAAAACCTCAAACATAAACAAAATATAGAAAAACTAAATCTAAGAAAACCAAATAAAACACCAGATCAAGTCATTAAATCAAACAAATGTAAGAACAAACAGCAAATGCATAACTATGTTGCAAGATGATAAAAATAGTGTAGATAACTAATTAAATTAAAAAAAATCTTATGACGTTTTATTTCTTCTATCCAAATTTCCTTGATTTTGACCAAAATACCCTTATCAATCTAATTCCAAAAGCTTTTCAACCTCATTTGAAGTTTCAGATAATCAATTTTTAACATCACTATAAAAACTTCAACAATTCAGCATAAACCTTAATTCGTGTAGGACCTAATTAATATACTTTCCAATAATGACCAAAGTACCCTTCATAAATTTAAAATTTCCAAAACAATCTCAAATTTATTCTCATATTAAGAAAAATCCTAATAAAATTCATTTCATCAAATTAATTTTAAAATTAAGAAGTAAACTTCCAAGATCTGATCTGCTTACCTTTCTGGTCTATGTTGTCTATCCAAAGTTAAGAATAAACCATTGTTAGAATCCAAATTATGGTTGACAAAACCTTGATTTAAAATCACAGTAATCAACAAAGCAGATAAAAGAATAAACATGTAATACAAAAACCGTTTTTCAACATGGTCGGTACTTGAAAATTGTCTTTGTACAAAGATTCACTTTCTAATAATCAAAGCATCAATACCAACATAAGTAAAGATAAACAACTGTGAAATATATGACAATGTTGCAAGGCATGTCTGAAAATATGAATGAGAACATATAGGAAATGAGCTCTGTACTTCTGAAAAATGGTCCCAATAAGACAAAGGAGTAGGTATATGGCAGTGACTTGATTTTCTGTAGAAAACCCATTCTTTTGTTACATGTCCTGAGTTCTAAGGGGCTCTAAAGAACTAAAACCCTACTTTATTTTATTCAAAATTATAAGCACCGCATCCCCCTCTTCTTCCTGAAACACGAAAAAATCAGGGAATGTAAGCCAAGAACATCAAGAAACTCCAAGAACTTCCCGACCCATTAAAGAAACAGATCTGCAACAAAACAAAAAGAACCAGTTTAATGTTAGCTAAGAAATTAAACACAATCTTAAATGCTTTTTACTTTGTTTGGTGAGAATGGTTAGAGCTGCCATTCTAACAACGACTCAAAGAATAAAAATACATAATCAAGCATTATCAATCTTAACTTTAATACCCTATCCAAAATCGGAAGAAAAGATTAGAGTGGTTCCTAGCAATAGTCTCAATTTGAAGAAAATAAGACATTTGGGGCTTTTCTTAGTTATAGAAAGAGAAGGGGGAGCAGCGACGATTGATGAATGGTGGTGATTACAGTAGTGAGTGGTGGATGGCGGTAATAATGTGATGAGTAGTGTTGTGAACATAAACAGATATAGAGACAGGTGAGAGTGAGCATGAGTGGTGGCTATGGCTTGGCGGATGAGTGGTTGAGCGATGGTATGGTCCACGGTGGTAGAAGCGGACTATCGAGAGATACAGGAGCTTATCAAAATGCAGTGGTGAGTGGTCTTTGAATCAAGTCTGATTTAATGTTGAAAGAATGAGATACATCGGTGCAGACAGGAAGAAACAGAGCAGAGTGTTGCTTGATGAAGTTTGAGATTAGGGTTTCTAAAGCAGAGAAGCGAAAGGCGCACAAAGACAAATTTTAGGCGAGATCAGAGGATATCCGATTTTTAGTAAGGACTAATTAGTGGTTTATTTATGTCTAGTTAAGCTGTATACCAAGCTTAATATTTATTTTTTAGAATTGATTTCCATAATTATCTCCTCAATTCATGGTGTCCGTTGTATTTGGTAAGAATTAATAGTTTGATTTTCTCAAAATAAAAATTAGTGGTATTTGCATTAGATTATGGTACTTGTTGTTGTAAAGATTGTACCTCTTAAGTTTTTCAAGAAATGATCAATATGCTTAATCATATAGTATATATATATATATATATATATATATATATATATATATATATATATATATATATATATATATAGAGAGAGAGAGAGAGAGAGAGAGAGAGAGTTAGGATCATGTATATCCTATAAGTATTGTGTGAATGTAGGACTAAATATGGTCCAATCATTTTATAAGAGTATTAGATTGATTTCATTAATTAAATTAGATATTATAAATATTAAATTCTTACAATTTTGGAAACTTAATAAATTTAAAAAGCATTATTTTAGGGATTAATCACATAACATCGGCCATAGCCATCCCTTTCGCTAACCCTAACGATGATCAGTGCATCTTTTCCTACTCCTCAAATATAGATCCAAATACTCTTCTTTGTTGGTGCGTGCAAAGAGCTAATGTCAGATTAAACAAAGAGGTCACCACTAATGGCCTTAAGTTTGGCGTCTCATGTTGCCGACGACCAATGTGATACATATACATAAAAAAGGTTCGATTTTGATATATATGTATACTAATATATAAGGAATAAATAGTAAACAATTTTTGTGGTCATTTATCGCACCTGTCGAAGAGATGGAGGAAACGAATCTTTGGAGTCTTTCTCTTTGGTTGTTCTTGGAATTTACAAAAAGAAACATTTTTTTGCATTTGTTTTCTTCTACACGGTTTAAGACATTTTTTTTGTTTGTTTTTTGTTTTTCCTATTAAACATATATTTATATAACTTTAAATGTTTCGTGTATATGTTTTGTTATTTCAATTGAATTATGTTTTCGAAATCAAAACGATGTTTGTTAATTAATTGCTTTTATGTAATTTTTTATAGACAAAATTGTAAAAATGGTCCCTGTGGTATGCATTTTTTGGGGTTTTAGTTTTAAACCACGGTTTTTTTGCATTGGTGGTCATTTTGATGTAGTTTCGTTGCGTTTTTGGTCCCTCGGTAAACTAAAATGACTATAATGCCCTTCTGATATTTATTTTTATGTTTTTTCTATTTAATTTAAATGAAAAAGAAAATAAATAATTAAATTGGACCCACATATCTCTCTCTCTCTCTCTCTCTCTCTCTCTCTCTCTCTCTCTCTCTCTCTCTCTCTCTCTCTCTCTCTCTCTCTCTCTCTCTCTCTCTCTCTCTCCTGTGCAAACCCACCAGCGATCCAAACATCGTTCATAATCTATTTCAACATCAGATTCCAGCAACTTGGATTAACCCACAAAAAACTTAAAGATCTTCACCCACTTTCACTATGAACACACATACACACACTAGATCGAGGTGAAGAAGACCCATTTTAGTGTCTATCAAGAGTCCCTCTCCCTTCCCTCTGGTGACCCTCCTGAGTCTCCAAAATCAATTTCAACACCTTAACATATTACCGTCTATTGTTGTTGCTGTTCCCGGTTAGATTACCGTCTCCAAAATCAATTTCTCCTCTCTCTCTCTCTCTCTCTCTCTCTCTCTCTCTCTCTCTCTCTCTCTCTCTCTCTCTCTCTCTCTCTCTCTCTCTCCAGACCCATTACCGTCTTTAACAGATTTTAAGGAAACAATATCCCAATCAACACAACCCTCGATTCCCAAATCAACCCACTTCCAATCCATTTTCAATTACATTAATAGATACAAAACCAATTTGATTCTAATAAATGTCAGTGAGCATTACATGTTGAGAGAACGAAATAGAAAGTGAGGAAGATGAAAAATAAACCATAAATAGATGAAACGATTTCGTGTTTTTGGGGTTCTCGATGAACATAAGAGAAGATGGTGGTCAAGACGATCTACTGTTGGAAGTCGTGATGGTTTTAACTGGTGGTCCGGCGGGTGGATGGTGATGATGATGATGACATTGATGTTTAATTGAGGAGATGTGGGTCTTCTAGGGTTTTAATTTTGCTAGCAATGTATGTATATACATTTACCTGTATGTATATATGTTGAGAAATGGGTGGAACGCAGTGAGATTGGATCAATCGGAGAAGGATAAAGATGAAGCTTGATGTCTTCGGAGCCACAACAAACCCTAACTCTGATTAGGGTTTCGCCGTCATTGCTATGAAGATCCGATTAGGGTTACCGCTGAATCGGAGTGAATGGAGACGACGGGTCTTGTCGCTATCTCTGACTTCCGACGTTCCCATGCAGTCATTATCACACCTCCTTCCATATCTGTGAATCGCAAGCGATGTTCCCTAGACATTTCCGTCTTCATATGAAAATATAGATGTGTGTTTGTGTGAGAAATAGAATCTGAAAACTCCATGTGTTCATATGATTTAGAAGTGTGTATCTGTGTTCATCAGATATGAATTAGGGAAGATGAAGAAGTGGATGTGGGTGAATTTCTTTTCCGAGAGAGAGAGAGAGAGAGAGAGAGAGAGAGAGAGGTGGCCCCACTTTTTTAATTATTAAAATAAATAAAAAACAATTAGATTTTAAAAAAATGAAAGAAAAATGAAAAATAAATACCCCAAGGGTATTACAGTCATTTCAGTTTACCGAGGGATCAAAAACACAACGAAACTACTTCAAAAGGACCACTAATCCAAAAAAGTCGTGGTTTGGACTAAAACCCCAAAAAAATGTATATCACAGGGACCATTTTTGCAATTTTGTCTTTTTTATATGTAGTTATATGTTTCTAATAATTATATCAAACCATTATTTTTTTTTTATGGTAACATCACCATCAACGAGTATCTACAAGAGTATATTCTTCAAGAATACATAAGCAACATATTCTCCAAGAATAAATCAGCAATATATTCTTGACAAATGAATCAAGCATATTCTCCAAGAATGAATCAACAATATTTTTATATGAATGAATCAATGACAGATTCTAGAAGAATACATAAACAATATATTTTTCAGAATATTAAATTGTCCATGTAATTTATATTCATTCTCAAAAATATTCATAATTGCATTTGTCATTTAAGTTTTTTTTGTCTTATAATTATGTCATTTCCAATAGAATTTTAGATTTGTACTTGTCTTTTATGTTCATTCTCGTGAGAATGAAATATTTGGAATTATAATTTATTTTCATTCTTACAAGAATGTTAGATTTTACATCTATATTTATGTTTTTTTTTTCTTTTATGATTCTCATGATAATAGTGGTTCAATTGTTTCAAAACATTTATCTTGTAAACACAATTTTAAAGAATTAAATCTAATTAAAAAGCAAAAGAAAGGATAAAATAAATAAAAGTTATAAGAGTGTATACTACAAAAAAATAATAATAGTAAGAATATATATTAATATCCCTAGAAAACATATTTGAATACTAGGTGTGAGAACCGTGTATTACACGGGTTGATTTAAAAAAAATTAAACATTAAATTAAAGTGTAAACAGAAAATATTTTTTAATGTACAACCTTTAAAATAAGAAAGGAAGAAAACCTATTTATTGCAATTTAATACTTTATATATATATATATATATATATATATATATATATATATATATATATATATAATATTTAATACTTTATATATAAGTATATGACTTTAATTTAAGTGTTGAATAAAATCAGATATTTGATTTGATTGTTATTAAATAGAATGAATTGGTTGCCTAACATATAGGTAATTTTTATTTCTCTCTCTTAATAACATGTCATATTTATTATTATTAATTAATTAAGTATAGTTATATAATACATGCTATCACATGTTAATATCATGTACCTTAAAATCACAAACCTTTCATTCTTTTAATCCAATGGATAAGAATTGATAATACATTCACACAATACTTGTAATTCACATTTGATCATAACCATATATATATATATATATATATATATATATATATATATATATATATATATATATATATATATATATATATATATAACGTTAGGTTTATGTGAAGCCATCATATTTTGTGAGACATAGGGACATAATCTTAACCATTTATTTTGAAGATAAAAAAAATTAAAATGCAAAATAAATGAAAATTTTTGAATTTTTTTTTTCAAATATTATTTTCGTCATTTTTTATCGAAAAAATAAAAAAATTACCGTGTTTTTTCAAAAAATACATGAAATATTCTAATAGAATATTATACTATAAATATTCAAATAGAATTTTTATAATGTTAGAATATTCTACTAGAATATTAAAATATAAATATTCAAAAAATTATAATACAATATTAAAATATTCTAACAAATTTAAAAATTCAAATAGAATATTAGAATATTTTAACATATCCACCAATTTTACTAGAATATAAAAATAATCTAACATTCTAAAAATTTGATTTGATTATTTACAGTGTAATATTCTATTAGAATATTTCACTCATATTTCGAAAAAAACGGTGATTTTTATTTATTTATTTTTTGGGATAAATTAAATAACAAAAATAATATTTAAAAAAAGAATTTTTGGATTTTCCTATTATTTTGCATTTTATAATACCTTTTTTATCTACAAGATGAGTGGCTAGGATCGCATCCTCATGTCTCATAAAATTAGCATGGTCTCAAGTGACCTATATATATATATATATATATATATATATATATATATATATATATATATATATATATATATATATATATATATATATATATATATATATATATATATAAGTTCAATAGAGAAAATAAAAAAGGTTGAGAATGAGAGAATCATTCTGAGTCAATTATTTATTTTTTCCGCAAAACACTCCGGTGTACCGGGCGACGGAGGATGAGTAATATTCATATATGAATATAAATATAAGTGCATTCATATATGAATACACCACCTATCCTTCACCACCAACTACCACCACCGCTACCACCAACCGCCTCCGGTACCACCACCACTCCCACAATCAACCACCACCAACAACTGCCACCGCCGCCACCATTCACCACCGCCATATTCATATATAAATAATCACTTCCGCTATAGTTATTCATATATGAATATACGTATTCATATATGATTACACTTATTCATACGTATTTATAAATGAATATGACCTGTTCCGTCGGTCCGGTACGCTGGAACGTTAAAGCGGCAGATTCGAAATGACCTAGATCCATATATATATATATATATATATATATATATATATATATATATATATAGGATCATATAAAATCTTTAATTATTGTGTCAATGTATGACCAATTGTACACCAATCATTTGATAAAGATAATTTTGTAACTTTATTTATTAAATAATTATTATTTATTATAAACTTCCTAGAGTTTTGATAACTAATAAGTGATTGACTATAATTTTGGATGGTCTCCATAAGATGCTGGCTAAACATTTCTGCCACTAATATGTCTTCTTTTCTATCTTCTTCTTTTCTAATGTTCTTAGAAGATTCCTCAATATTTGCACAAAAAAATCCATCGATTATGTTGTGGTGATGAAAAAAAGTGTTGAATTGGAAAGAAGCATGAAAACTACCTTGGGTGTTTTTGCGTTCCATAAAAACTACCTTGTGGTTATGAAGAGTAATTATGTTTAATAGTAATAATATCTTGTGTTTAGTCTTGAGCTGCTCATTTAAGATTTTGTTTGTTTACTATGAATTGTCACCTATTCAAAAAAAAATGTTTGTCGTTTGTTATTTTATTTGTAGTTCATATGCTTTTTGTCAGTAATTTATTATAATATGTTGATAATTAAGTTGATTCTTGTCTTCTAGACTTTCTTCGTTTTCATGATTAAAATTTTGTTTGTGGGTTTTTCTTTTCACATTTGATGAAAAAAGACTTTGGTCATAAGTCATCATTTGAGAAAATGCAGTAATGATGTATAATTTAAATTTACTTCGCATTTGATCCTTATTTTTATTTAATTTTACTTGTAGTTAAATTCACAACTTACACATTGATCTGTTGAGTACTAGTCAAATTATAATTATCACCTTTCTGTAGGTTTTTGTTTTGGCACCCATTTTTATTTTGAAATTATATTTATATTTGATTGAATTTTTTACTATTCATTTAAAATATTGATGTTAGTTGTTTTTGACAGCAACTTGCAAGATTTCAAGGTCAAACGTAGGATGTTGAGACAAAGAAAATAAAGATTTGTATATGAAAAAGATGTGAATGTGTTTGTTAATTTTGTAGGATGCTATGAGAAAATATTCGAATTTAGTCAATGGTTATCGATCGGAGAAAGTGGAAACAGAAAGAGTTTTAGACAACGTATTCTTCAAGCATTATTCAAGAATGCTTAAATTCTTTAAGAATTCTTCAGATGAATAAAAAATTTGTTATGTTACAAACATTTAAATATATTTTTCTTCTTCAATTCTTCAAGAATTTTTCAAACTTCAAGACATTGTTAATGGTCTGGATATCGATCGGAAAAAGTGGAAACATGAAGAGTTTTAGACATCATATTCTTCAAGAATGTTTGAATTCTCAAAGAATTCTTCAATTATAACAAATTAATTGTGCTACAAACTTGAAATCAACAAAATAAAACCAAAAGAATAAAGTATTTCTTAAAGAATTTCTAATATGTTGTACTATATCGTATTCGTAAAGAATACAAACACAATAATCAACACAATCAAACCAAAAAAGCTGAAGGAATTTTTAAAGAATTTCTAGTATGTAAAAATCCCAAATTCTTAAAGAATGCATTAAAAATAACCAACTTTAAAAAAAATCTTCATACGGTTTAACTAATCATATGAAGGATATGAATTTAAAATGTAAAAAATGTAATTTTATTTTTCAAATATAGTTTAAATTCCATCCATTATAATCTTCACTTTCCATAACTATTGTTAATAAATTTGAATAATTAACTCTTTCAATTAATTAAATGCACTTATATGATACATGTTATCCCATCTTAATAATATGTATCTTAAGATCACAACCATTTATTCTTTTAATCTAATGGATCAAAACTAGTTATACATTCACACTATATTTGTAGTTTACATTTAATCCTAACCATATATATATATATATATATATATATATATATATATATATATATATATATATATATATATATATATATGGAAAAGTGAATATACCCTTAAAGGTATATAACGTAAGGTACCCAATCCATAAAACTGCGTAGTTTTGAATAGATTTAATTTTCTGGAAAATAAACAATTTCCTTAAAAAATATACGTAGTTTCCTTAGTCGACCGATTCCTTGACCGTAATTGCTTCCATGATCGTTTTTGTCTTTCTGAATTGACATACGGGCTCCAGCAAAATCGATCTCATACAAATCGGTATTACAAATCGGAATTAACATTTAATCGATCTCATCCGGCTACAACAAAATTGTTTTTTGTCATTAGGAATTCAGTTTTATTGAATCAGTTTTCTGTTGCGATTGCACTTTGCGTGTCCAGGCACGTTAATTTTGAATTGAATACAACAAGAAATCCACCTTCTTCAAAAACTACAAATCATCTCATACGGCTACAACAAAATCGTTTTTTATGATTCAGAATTCAATTTTTTTGATTCGATTTCCTGTTGCTATTACACTTACGTGTCCAAGCAGGTTAATTAATTCTGAATTGAATACAACAAGAAATCGACATTCTTCAAACTACAAATCCCAAGTAGTATTTCTAAAACTCATTTATCAACAATGATATGATTTTTCAGGTTTTTTTGAGTTTTTTTGGAGATTACTGTTACAGAGTTTTCCATTCTTGACTGTTATTGTGTTTTTTACGTATACTGTTTCAATTTTATTGAATAGAAAACAATTTGGTGTTAATCTTTTGGTTGGAAACATGTATTGATGTCGTGTGTAGGCCATAATGAGTGAAATCGAAAGGGCGCCCTAAAACTGTTAATAGGCTATTGATAAGTCTTTTAAATGATCAAGCAAATCGTAAAAAATCTATGTCTTTGGAGAATGCATCTCAAAGTTCTTGTATGGGAGTTTCACAAGTAGATATGATTCCACAGTTACCTGTCAGTGATCCTCTTGATCCAACTACTACAAAAGGGCGTCCTAAAATTGCTAGTAGAATCAAGTCTTCTTTAGAAGCCCCCAAAAAACGAACATGCTCTTACTGTCAAGGATTTGGTCATTACGCTACTAGTTGTTCGAAAAGAAAGGTTCTTATTATATTAATTTAATTTTCATGATTTACAACTCTAATAATTATATTAACAATTTTTTTCATGGATCAGGCAGATGAATCGTTGCAAGAGAAAAAATGATGAGACGTGTTGTTTATGTGAGCAAAAGAATAATATAGATGGTTGTTGACACAAATGATGTATGAATAATCTAGAAGTTATTGATGCTTCTTAACAATTTTTAATATTTTTGAATGAAAATCGTTGACTGTTTTATGATTTCTGTTTAAAATTGAAATTGCGCCACCACTATGTGTTTCAAACTAAAGTACGATGATATTTTGTGAAAAAAACGAGTAATGCTATTTTGTGAAAAATAAAGTATGAGGCTATTTTGTGAACAATAAAACTTATATCAATATATAATGGTGTTTATACATCTGCGCTTCATTTTTCACCACCTGCATTGGGGTTTAGGTAACATGGTAGTCCCTAATCAAAGCTTCTACCGGGACTTATAGTGGGAATCCATGGAAAGGTAAATATGAAGATAACTAAACTGCATCTTTCAATATGTGAATGCTCTATGAAGTGTGAGGGCAAATCAGTCTTTTTTATTCGAGGGAGCAATCAAGAAACACCATGTGGCATCTATTAAAGCCTGAAAATCAAATATTGAAACAGATTCAATATTATGGCATAACAAGTTGACCAAAAACAACAAGAAACCATTGATGGTATAGATTTGACGAAGAGTCAACTAATCAGCTGGACAACAACGCCACCTTCTTAACCTCCCCCTCTTTTAATGATACTGAAAATCTTCTCAAAAGCACCCTCAAAGACCAAGTTTTTGGATTTCCTAGTATAGCAATCAAAGGACAATACACAGGAGATAGAAAGTAATGTAACTTTATAGTTAAATAAAAAATTTGGCACTAAATAGGGGAAAAAGATTACCTCTACTTCACGGGATTGTAAGAATGACTTCATGTAACCTGAAGGAGACCTTAGCATATCAAATAAAAGTTAAAAAGAACAAAGAAAAAGTGTGTATGACACATACCTAATGGGGGAATTTGTTAAAAGGGCAGTCAAAAGTTGAAGCGTATAATATCTTATATAAAAGTAATCATCTCCCTGTAAAGACACTTGATTACCAATCACAAACCATAGAGCAAAATGTGACACCCAAAAATTCAAGCCAATTTAAACTTTTAAAAACATTTTAATCCATTAAGTCATTACATAGTTTGATTTCAAAATACAGTTATCAGAGTATCCCAATATCAAATCATAAAAATCATAACAGCGAGAGGAGCGGTACGATCATGCCTTCGCCTTCCCGCGATCACCAGAGGCACCTGAAACAACAATTGAAACTGTAAGCCTGAAAGCTTAGTGAGTTATCCCCCAAAATACCAACCACATAACCATGCCATATAAACATATAACCAAACAGCAAGCATAATGAGCCTTCAGCCTGACTGGACCGCCTCGCAGGCCTTCAGTCTATCTGGACCGCTCTCCGAGCCTTCGGCACGTCTGGACCGCCTCGCAGGGCCTTCAGCCTATCCGGACCGCTCGTCGGGCCTTCGGTCTGACTATCATACCCTCTTGGGTTTTGTAGTCTATCTGGACCGCCCTGGGTATGTTGGCCTTCAGCACAAAGCAGGACCGCCTCAACCCAACACCCAAATCAAACAACATGTGCATATACATTCATAGGCTATCATAATAACAGACAAACCGATCTAACAGATCAAATAGCATAGCAACGTCCTAAACCAGGACACCGACCTACCCAGATCATATCATAGCATAATCATGTAACTAGGATATCGACCGAACCCGATCACTAAGTGTGACACCAGTCAAAGTTTGGTCAAAAATAAATTGATCAATAATCGTAATTGGGATGAACCAAGTGGTAGAGTTTGTAACAAGGTTTCCAAAAACATAAAGAACACTAAAATCCGAGTTATAACGAAGAAGTTATGACCAATCGAAAATCCGCGGAAAAACCGGCAAAACACTGTTCAGTGTAAAAAGTGAATTTTCGATAAAAGGCTTTTTATCCTACACAATCTAAATGAAAGTTGTAGAATATGTTAAACCGAGAACGTTCATAAAAAGAACGTCAAAATCTGACTTCGTATGAGGAAGTTATGATTTTTCGAAGTTTCGGTTTAGCTGTAGACAGCTAAAAATTCGAAATATAAACCGATCAATATTTAGCCGACGCAACTTAAACGAGAATCGAAGGTCTCGTCAAAAGTAGCACAACGATAAAAAGACTGACGAAAACGGACGTCGGATGAAGAAGTTATGAATTTTTAACGGATTCCCGTCCCGGTCTGTTTAAAATAATTATATTAAAAATAAAATCAAAATCACCCGATGAAGTCTAAACAAAAGTCGTAGAGTATGATTTTACCTACGCATGCATATAAAGAACGTCAAAAACGGAGCTCGTATTCGAAAGTTATGATTTTCGCAAGTTTTTGGCACAAAAATCAAAAAAATCTAGAAAACCGGGAAATTTCGCTGAGTCACTCCTCGGACACGTCACCTCGCATGCGAGGCTGCCACGTGTCATCTTCGGGTTGGACCGCAAATCGCCGTGTCACCATCGGATTGGACCGCAGCCGCGGTCCAGTAAGAGGCCTACACCTTCGCATCGGACACCTCTCGGACACCCCATTCGCATGCGTGGCCTTCTCCCATTGGACCGAGGTTCGGCCCACTCAGAAGCCTCCATATCCGAAGCCTCGCACGTGTACACTCCGCATGTCCGATGCATGTCCTGCTGACTCTTCCCTTGCCTCGCCACCTGTCCTCCTCGGCCGAACCCTCGCACCCCTATATAAAGGGTGCGAGCCTTCTCGGATGGAAGGGTTTTTCACCCCATTTTTGGCCCTTTTTCACTCCTCTCACTTCCATAACCTCACAAACAACCCCCAAGGCCCCGGTATCACGTCTAAAGCCCGAAGCAAGCCCTGGAGCCCCGGAATTCTCGAGAATTCATCCTCTCTCCTGTCGAAACTCTACCCGGTTTGAGCCGGTTTCTCGTTAAATAAACTCTTTACGGGAAACGAAACGTTGCCCGAATCACCGCTTATCAAAGTGAGTTCATACCCCTATAATTTACCTTTTCAATGGTTTTTAAATGCTTTTTAGGGGGGGAATACAAGTTTAACACAATATTAAATTGTGTTAATAACTGTGTGTGATAATAATCACACAGAAAGTTTCCGTATGCTTTTAAGAATTACCAAATACTTCCAAAATAACGTAAAACCATGTTAAATTCTTTGAAAAATGTTTTATAAGCTATTTCAAAATATAAATACCAAAGTCATGTTTATATATGTATAAATATATAAATAAGACTTGAAGGGCTTAGGACTAATGAATTATCTTATATCCTTTTCCTTGTTTGGATGTGGAATTAAGGTTGTGTTATTTGTCCGAAGGTCGTTTCCTTTTTAATTATATATATATTATACATATATGAGTCTAAAAGGTTACTCCTTTTAGTATCATTACCTTTGTATCAGACTGAGCAAAGGTGATATTCTATAAGAATTCATGCTAATCAGATAGAACATATAAATTATAATATGTATAATTTAAGATTCCAAACTAAATATACAAGTATGATTCACGACTGTATACTTTCCAAGGAAATTACCAAAATTCATTCAACTATACCAAGATATGTATAATACCTTTAATATACGAACAACATATTAAAGAAGTAAAGATACATCATACCTAGTTTGCATTAACAAAGGTACTATACAGAGTACCAGGGTTAGCAAACACGTGGTAATGTTGGGTTTGCATTAGCAAAGGTACTATACAGAGTGCCCGAGTTAGCAAACACGAGGTAATAATACATTCTTCCGAGTTTGCATTAGCAAAGGTCCTATACAGAGTACCCGAGTTAGCAAACACAAGGTAATAATACATTCTGCCGGGTTTGCATTAGCAAAGGTACTATATAGAGTACCCGAGTTAGCAAACACGAGGTAATAATTCATAATTCAAGTATACTAGAATACACTATTTTACAAGAAACTAGGGTTTTGATTCAAGAATATACTGTCAATCATTATTTCAGAATGATTGGGTTTTCAAAACTAATATACATGTAACGTTTAATATGCTTTTTATGAGACTCTATATTCAGGTTGTTTAATTCATTTTAGACAACATAGGAAAGTCCTGACATTATAACCAGAATCTCCAGCCGGGGATCGAAACAAGTGTGTGTAGATCTATATCGGGATTGACAACCCCGCACTCAGGCTGCTAGCTACAGTCCAGCATACACGCCGATGAGTGACAATTGTTATCACTAGTTTAAACGCCCACAAAGCGTTTGTTTCAGGCCATCCGTCATAGTATGGTTATAATAACTACTCATTAAGAAGATATTAATAATACGTTATTGTATAAATAAATCAACGAAAGTACACCTTCAAAGTACCAGTTTATAGAATACAAAGTACAATGGTTTAATACAACTTTCATTAACACCTGGTGGAGCCAGGCACACTCTCAGTTTCAAGTTTTCATAAAGGAATACAAATACAAAACAGTAATACAAAGAGAACGGTTTATGGATTAAACCACTTATCCAATGGAACTTAGTCACTCAATCTCGGTAAACTAGTATAACATAAAAGACCTTTAGTGGTTAATTCTATAATTCCTTAGTTATTACATCAGAGTTGTACATAAGTAATGTCTGATTGACAGTGAAATGTGTGACTTCCGCCTTACTTCATGTTCCTTGTTTGGTTGTGGGCTTAGGGCAGATACACCCATTTAACTGTCAATTCAATATTATGTTATGTATAATCAGTATAAAGTAGGTAATTACAGAGGGAAACTATTAGGGTTATCAGTTAATCACCTCAGGAGATATAGGATTTCCTGGAGAAACCAGTGAACTTATCCAAAGAACTTAGGGCATACTTAACATAACTAAAATACTTATGAACTCACCAGCTTAAATGTTGATATACTCTTTCCAAATAACTTGTATTCTCAGGAATCCAGTAGACATGTACACTCCAGAAGCTTTTGAGAAGACTACCTAGTACCGTACTGCGACTCTTGTCTTCTACTGTACCTACTTTAGTGTTTGAATATGTAATGTTTAAACACTTATGTAAAACTTATACTTATTAATGCAATGGTTGTTTGTACTTTGATTACTATGTTACATGTGTTGTGATACTTACCTTAAGTCCTCCGCCGCCGAACGTTTCCGCCGTTCTGGTTTGGGGGTGCGACACTAAGCATAAGCATATCACCATCCTAACTAACAGGATGCGAAACAATGCACATATTATGTAATAATCCAAATACAAATCCATAAGGGTCGGCCTTGGTGCCTTAGACCCTGTTGATATAGTGTGGATAACTCACCTTGCAACTGACGTTTGAAACTAGAAAGCTCAACTCCCGGATCACCAACACGAACTCCACCACCTATAGTTACCATAAAACCCTTTTTCATAAATCTCCGAATTACCAGAATACCCTCAGAAGTCAACTTGTCAACCCTTGGTCCAAGTCAAAGGCCACAATCAAAGTCAACAGTCCATGTTGACTCGACTTGTCGAGTGCAGTTCACCGACTCGTTGAGTCCTTCCTGAACTCGAGAAGTCGTGAAATCCTTGATTGGCTCGTCGAGTTCCCCTTTAACTCGCCGAGTTCATACGTGTCCAAGAATTGGGAGAAACCCTAGCCGACTCGTCGAGTCTTCGAACGACTCGCCGAGTTCAAGGCAATCTTCAACGGACTCGTCGAGTTGTTCATCCAACTCGTCGACTTCATGACCATCTTCAACAGGCTCGCCGAGTTGTTCATCCAACTCGCCGAGTCCTTGCAGACCTTTATCCATGCAGACGCTTTTTAAGCCATGGCAAGGTTCCAGATTACAGATCCAAGCTTCTAAGGCACGTTTATCACGTAAAGTTGCAAACTTTACGCACATGCAAGGCTCTAAAGGCCCTAAATGACCAATCTAAGCTTCCAATGGAGCTTTACACCTTGGGAGAGTCTCATCCTTGCACCAGCTGGAAACTTTATGGACTAAGAAGCCCAAGGGAGCTCAGTTCTGAAGTTACAACTTCAGATCTTAGCTTGCACACAAGAATAGCTTCCAATCATACCATGAAAACCCTAGGATTTGTCCAAAGAGGGGATCTAGAATGAAATGAGGTCAGGGTAACGATTTATACCTTCCAGAAGATGCCCAATAAGGTAGATTTCAGATCCCACAAGCTCCTTGCTTCTGAATACTTGCTCTCCACGCTCCCTTCTCCACAAAATCCTCTTCCAAGCTCAAAAATACACAAATGGAACACACACTCGATTAGGGTTTGAGAGGGACAAGAAGCAGTAAAGGGGAGGATGGGGGAGGCCAATGATCTTTTAAATAGGGTGCAAAACCCTGAGATTTAGGGTTTCATCTGCCAGCTCCTACTCGTCGAGTCCCTTCTTGGACTCGGTGAGTAGGTCATTAAAATAGGTGGACCAACCCGCTACTACTCGACGAGTAGGGCAATCAACTCGTCGAGTAGCCCTTGAAATCAAGAAAATCACACATTAAATCAATACCTGAGAATCAGGGCGTTACACAAAAAAAAATTCAAGAATTCATTTCCTGAGGTAAAAAGGATCAAGATTAGAAGCCTTACAAGCAAGCTTAAAAGAAGAGAAATGCTTTGTCCATTTCTTGGTAAAAGGTCAGTGTTCATCAAAGTTGGTTGAACCTCATTTGCATGTAGTTTTGCATGAGCAATTGGTGTTAAAGGACTCACAAGAGTTTCTAGAGCCCCATGAACCTTTGACAATAAATCAATATATACCATAAATATGGTTTAAAAGAAAACATAAAGAAGTGACACCTGTCACACACATCCATGGTTCCAAGACTATGTGTTCCTAGTCAGGCTTCCTAGACACTTACTCACTTGCAATTTATATTTGTTATGGACTAATTCTTAGATGCATATATACAATAGAAATGCACCAACCAGAAACAATGTTGCAAATGAAAAACCATTTGAGATTCACATAAAAATATGAAAAAATAGTGTTATTATAGGAGATGACATTTTGTCGAATACCTGGTGGGCTTCTTTTAATATAGTTGCAAATGAAAAACCATTTGAGATTCACAAATCATTGACATTTTGTCGAAACACATACTCAAACTGAATCATAAATGAATTTTGACTCAAGTGAATTAGTCTCCATTCTTCAAAGATCAAACTTCCAACAATAAGATATATAATAACTTTTGAGTTCTAGAATTCTGAATTCGAGATTCAAATTAAATTAGAAAAATTGGAAGAAAAAATTAGGAGAAGAAATCAACTAACAGTTGGTTGTCTTGAGAAAAGGAAGTCGTTTTCTCTCCCTCGGTCGTTAGGGTGTAAGCCATGTGTGGCAGAACCAATTGAAATAAACCCACTTTGTGTGATCAAAAACCTCTAATGTAAATAAGATGAATCTCAATGATTCAATAAGTTTTGAAGAATCGAAGGAGTCACATCTTTTTCCCATCTTCGTAATAGGAGTGGAAGAGAGTATAGCCTGATCGATTCGGTTTTTGACTTCTCTCAGTTGATATGCGATAGCCGATAAGGTATGAGGAAGAAAGTAAGCTCATTTAACTTGAAACAACGTCGGATCCCTCCCATATATATATATATATATATATATATATATATATATATATATATATATATATATATATATATATATTCAAATGAGAACAATTCTAAATTTGAGAACATTTGAGAACAAATTTAGACTATTAAACACGAGTCGCTTTCTTTTTTCTTTCTACTCGTCGACACAACGCCCCATTTCTGCCTCTACCCTCTCTAATCTTCAACAATCAATTTATCTTGCCCCGATCTGCAACGACGTTGCGGCCTTCGCTAGTTTCACCGACGACGCCTATCGCCACTATCCATTCTATCATCTCCGAGTTTGGATCAGGTTTTAACATATTTCTTATAGGCGATGAAAGGAAATCACTTCAAGGTTGGCAAAAATTTTTGATTTTAAGTATTTGACCATCGATTTGCTGAATGAAAATCAGTGTAGTCAATCTATGTCACTGTACCGTCGTCGAAGTGCTAGAAACATTTAGCGAAGGTGGAAACGAAGAGCAAAGTGAGTGAAGATTCAGTTTTGCGTAATGGTAACTTGTAATTCCTTTGTCTCTGTTTTGTTCCTTGTTGGCATATCATATTCAGTACTCTCCAATTTATAATTACGATTATTAATCAATATTTTGGGCAAATTTTTGTGTTTTTATTGGAGAACACAATTAACTTTATGATTTTGATTGAAAACGAACATATATTTACTCAAATAGAGAGTTGAGATCGGTGTAGACTTTGATGCACACAAGGTGTTTGTGAAATGGTCTGAAAGAAACTAATATTAAATTTATTTGTAAAAGAAAAAATGCACTTTTATTCTGTAAGACAACTAAGTTGTTTGTTATTATTCCCCAACCACAATCATGTTGAGTATATGACGCCCTCTGTGTGTTTTATGATGTACAAGAGGCAATTGATATTTCCTTGAAAAATGGTGCAAGTTTGGGGGGGGGGGGAATCAACATTTATGAGTTCTTATATGATGCAGAATATTATTTCAAAACTTACAGTTTTCATGTAAAAATGCCAATTGTATTAACTTTATAATTTTTTATTCTCACATCCACATGCTAATGTAGTTACTAATAAGATAAAAAACATGATGGAATTTTTTGTCCTGCTCTAGGGGATGGATTGGAGTCTCTTAGAGAGTTGATTATAACTGTAGGATTTCATGCACACAAGGTGTTTGTCATATTGTCTGAAAGAACCTAGTAAGTGCAAAAGTAACATTTTATGTAAAAATCCTTAACTTTGAACCCTTATCAAGCCAAGCATTAAGGCCCTTATGTTAAATTGAATTTCACATATCAATATCCTAATAAGTTACCAACAATCAAGTTAAAAGTGATAAACTTAAGGCTTAACCATTAAGTCGTTAATAGAACACCAAAAGTGATTTAAAAGCTATTATGATCAATTTTCCCAAATTTGTCCTCCAAATTCAAAAATTCGTGCAATTCAATAAGAACATCTAAAAATCATGAGACTTAGTTTTATGGAAAACTTAATGTGTCTTGTTTCTTCAAACTTTGAATCACATTTCGAAATTCCAACTCCTTAAGGGGTAAAATTGGCAATCTTCTCTGGTTGGTTCATGTTGTCATAGATTTCATGCATTGTCTTCAAAAAATCATAATAAATTCATTAGAACTCCAAATGCCAAAATTCTAAATCCTATAGTTAGATATGGATGTATAGTTTCCTACATATAAATGGACTGATGTAATTCTTAGTAGATTGGTATAGTTTATTCCAAAAGTGTTGAGTGGTCCAGAAAGTGACAGCTTAAAGTTACTAACTTGTAAATTTAATATAAAATCAACCAAAAATAATTAGAACGAGATATTTATATTTCTGAAAAGATTAAAGGGGGAACTTAACCAATATTATTTTATCAAAATTTAATAATGGGTTAAAAGGTAAGAAAAAAGATCCCAAATAGAGCACTACAATCAAAGAGAAAATAACAAAATATATACATAAGTTTCATAAGAGTAATACAACAAAGCACAAGCTAAATAATGTTATAATTGTTGTGTAGGTTCTTGAAAAGGAAAGGATTCATCTTGCTCATGGTAGCTGATTTTCAAGTTCAAGGAGGTGAGTTACACTAAGTCTCCTATTATGTGTACGAAATCACATATGATTTATGTGGCTACGATTCATTTTTGCGTTCTCGATTCAATAATTGTCTTTTTCCACTTTAATCATATGTGACTAAATACATTTAATCAGATGTGATTATATTTTTCTAATCACATATGATTTCATTTGGAAAAACGAATATTGTCTATATAAATCATATATGATTAGATACATACAATCACATGTGATTATATACACGATAACAAATATTGAACCAAGAACATGAAAACAAATCTTTATCCAAATTAATCATATATAATTAAATACATCTAATCACATGTGACTATATGAATCTAATCACATATGATTTATGTGGACACAATTCATTTTTGTTTTGTCGATTCAATAGTTGTTTTCATGTATTTAATCACATGTGATTATATGTATAATCATATGTGATTAAGTACATGAGCACAACTATTGAATCGAGAAGGCAAAAATGAATCTTGTCTACCTCAAATCATATGTGATTATATACATATAATCACACGTGATTAAATACACAAAACCAATTATTCATCGAAACCGCAAAAATAAATATTGTGTACATAAATTATATATGATTAAATACATATAATCACATGTGATTATATGCATCCAATCATATATGATTTATGTGGATACGATTCATTGTCACATTCTCGATTCAGTAATTGTTCTTTGTCAACAATAATCATATGTGATTAAATACATATAATCACATGTAATTATATGCATCTAATCACATATGATTTATGTGGACAAAAAATAATGATGCCTATATAAATCATATGTGATTAGATACATATAATCATATGTGATTATATACAGGAGAACAACTATTGAATTGAGAACACAAAGATAAATATTGTCCATAACTATCATATGTGATTAAATACATATAATCATATGTGATTATATCTTTCTAATCACATATACTTTATCTGGAAAATATTCATTTTCGCGTTCCCGATTCATTTGTTGTTCTTGTGTATTTAATTATAGGAGATTATATGTATCTAATCATATATGATTTATATGGATAATATTCATTTTCGCGTTCTCGTTCAATGGTTGTTCTTGTACATTTATTCACATATGATTTCTGTACACAAGATTCATTTTTGCGTTTTTTATTCAATGGTTTTTCTTTTTCCACATTAATCATGTGTAATTAAATACATACAATCACATACGATTAAATACATAAGAAAAAATATTGAATCAAAATGCGAAAACGAATATTATCAATATAATCATATGTGATTTGATACATATAATCACATGTGATTAAGTACATGAGTACAACTATTGAATTGAGAAACAAATAATGAATCTTGTCCACATAAATCATATGTAATTAGGTACATATAATCACATGTGATTATATGTATTTAATCACATATGATTTTTGTGGACAATATTCATTTTTTGCGTTTTTAATTCAATAGTTGGTCTCGTGTATTTAATCACATACGATTTATGTGAAAAAGATTTGTTTTCACGTTCTTGATTCAATAAATCATATGTGATGATATATATATATATATATATATATATATATATATATATATATATATATAATCACATGTAATTATATACACGAGAACAACTATTGAATCAATAACATTAAAACAAATTTATGTCCACATTAATCATAAGTGATTAAAAACTTATAATCACATGTGATTAAATATATGAGAAAAATTATTGAAACGAAAAATAAAAAATGAATATTGTTCATGTAAATCATATGTGATTGGATACATATAATCACATGTGATTATACGTATCTAGTCACATATGATTAAAGTTGACAAAAAATAATTATTGAATCGAGAACGCAATATTGACATATGTGATTAAATATATCTAATCACATTTGATTAAATATATCTAATCACATGTGATTATATGTATCTAATCAAATGATTTATATGGACAAAAAAGAATATTGTCTATATAAATCATATGTGATTATGTGACATCCCCAAATTTCACGGCCAGAAAAGACCGATTTGTTTATGCTTTGTTTTAAAATCAGAGTAATCTTTTAAAGAAAATAGTTGCGGAATTTGTTCCCAAACAAAATATGATAAAACTTTATCAAAACATTTCTCAAAGAGAATGTACTTTTCATTAAATAATAAAACATCGGAATGTCATGTTCCGATACAGACCAAAAAGCATAAACAGTACAATTTAACCTTACAACAGTTATTTACAACTACTGGTCTATAATCCAAAATCTCTCGTCAAGTCAACCAACTTATACTCTTGTGCCATTACCTGTAATGCAAAGAAAGCTGAGTGGGTCAGGCTTGGGAGCCTGGTGAGCATATAGGATTTTCGACCCACAATAATATAATTATTATATTTAATCATCAATCAATCAATCCAAATTACCCATCCCCATTGTCTCCTTTATTTCTCAAGGATTTACCCTAAGGATCAACTATCCTTTATTCATTTATTCCTAATGATTGACCTAAGGAATTGACACAAAGTCCACCACTGCCAAGGTCCTCAAATTACAACCGGTAAACACTTAGTTCAAAATACTTAACGAACACCTAGTTCTAATACTCCTAGTGAACACTTAATTCAAAACATCTGGTGAATACTTAGTTTTAATACACTTAGTGAACACACTCAGTTCAACAACACCAAGTGAACACATCTAGTTCAAAAATACTTAATGAACACATTGAGTTCAAAAATACCAATTGAACACATAGAGTTCAAAACTACCTAATGAACACGTTGAGTTCAAACACCAAGTGAACACATAGAGTTCAAAAATACCTAACGAACACATAGAGTTCAAAAACACCAAGTGAACACATAGAGTTCAAAAAATACCAAATGAACACGTTGAGTTCAAAAACACTTATTATTTCGTCTCACATCAACTATTTCATCTACCCATGTTCTACCCAACATATTTGAAGATGCAAACACATATACAGTTTAAATCTTTTAAAACCTGTATAAAACATTAATTTAACATCCATCTCAAGTAAAAAAACATTGTATAAACACGTAGCACGCACTTCATAGCAAATACTTCATATATATGTGTTAGAATAAAGTAACTACACACTCACTTGATAATACGATGATCGGACAGCACTACGGCTCTAAATGTAGTATTCTTTGGTGAAACCGGGATATCTTCACAGACCGGGCTTCTCGCGGGCAGAGCTTCGGCTTGAAACTCTTTTCTCCTCGGGATCTTCGGGGCTTCGGAACTCGCTTCGGGTGTCGGGATGATACCGGGGCTCCGGGGTATAAGTTGCACGCAAAACGAGGCAATAACGAGTGAGAGAGAAGAATTTGAGAACTAAAACTCGCCAGCCCACGACATCTATTTATAGGGTGCTGAGCATCGGATATGTTGGGCGTAATCTCAGAGTACGCTGGGCGTACTCCCTCTACAAGCAGTACGTTGGGCGTACATCGGGTACGCTGGGCGTACTAAGCGGATCAGATCAAATGTGTCACTGCTTACGGACCCGGGGCACTCGAGTGGTGGAGTAGGGCGACGTGGCCCAACCCAGACCAGGAACCATGAGTACGCTGGGCGTACTCCTGTACGTTGGGTGTACTCCGCATTTTCAAACTTCTAAAATTCGTATCTTTTGCATACGAGCTTCGTTTTTGACGTTCTTTATATCCACGTGTAGGTGAGACTATGCTCTACAACTTTCATTTAGACTTCGTCGGCTAACTTTGAATTTATTTTTATTCTTATATTTTTAACAGGCCGGGACAGGAAAAGTCCGTTAAAAAGTCATAACTTCTTCATCTGACGTCCATTTCCGTCTGTCTTTCTTCCGTTGGACTACTATCGACGAGATCTTCAATTCTCGTTTAGATGGTTTCGGCTAGAAATCACTCGATCTTATATTCAAACTTCGGGCTGCATACCGCTAAGTCGAAACTTCGAAAAATCATAACTTCCTCATACGAAGTCAGATTTAGACGTTCTTTTTATGCACGCACTCGTTTTAACGTATTCTACGACTTTTTTTAGACCACTAAGGCTAAATATCGCTCTATCGTAAATTCACTATTTACATCACGCAGTGTCGTACCAGATCTGTCGCGAAACTTCGACAGGTCATAACTTCTTCGTTATAACTCGGATTTCAGCGTTCTTTATATGTACGGAAACCTTGTGACATATACTACAACTTGGTTAAGATTATATAGTCAAAACACTCTTATATCAACAAGTCATATTTGACGCTTATCGTCTCTAAATTGACTAGCCCTGATCTACGGGCGTTACAATTATCTCCCCCCTTAGGATGATTGCGTCTTGGAATCATCAACGAAAATAGGGCTTGTATAATGATTCCATACGTTATCGTTCCATCCTAAGTAATAATCGTGATGCTAAATCTTGCACTTGTTCTTCGTACTGTGTTGGACTTTCAATCGTAACCTACGAGTTACAAATAAATCCTTATTGTGGACTCCTTCTTCTTAGGAGAAGTACTTTCCTTTATCTATTGTAACAGACCGATTGGTCATGCTCTAATGATCTCTCATCGCATGATGCAACGCTTAGACTCAAGTCTCTTAGAGTCAAATCCAGAATGGAACATACCTTCCTACATAATCTAATGTGATATAATCACATTTTAGCATGTAGCATTTCTAGCTACAAGCTTCATTAACAACGAGCGTGATGCTATCGGTCGCATAGATTTCAATCTTCTGACCTCAGTCAGATGCTACATCGAACTTGGTTCTCCGAACCACGTAACAAACTCAACGTAGTCGGACTAAATTTGATATGACCACTAGGGTCGAAATAACAACCATCTTATTAGTAATTACCGAAACAATGGTAATGACATACTTGAACAAAACGGAATCAATTACTAGCTTCTTGGTAACCTTGTGACTCTCCCTGATCCAAGTGTGAGTCCTGTGCTTCCGGTAGTATAGGCCTCTATTACCATTCACACCTACTCATACTCGTCCCAAGTATTGTCTCGCAGTTAAACCAAGTCACCATACAACAATAAAAAATCACACAATTATCCAACACATCAGATATTAACACCATAGATATCACATAGACATCCAAACCATAAATATCACATAGATATCAGAACCAGGGTTTATATTATATCTTGAAACGATTACATAAAGGTTCAAGTTCACCCTACACTATGCCGCTAATAGGCTACACTTCCAGATACTAGCCATATCTTAACACGAAGTTTTCATCCTTGATTTCTAGTATTGACATCTGCTTCGTCAAGGATCATGTGGAATGCCTTTGGCTTTGCTGGTTCTTTCTTCTTTGGGAAATTGATCGGGATATGCCCTTTTTTGTTACACTCATAACACACTCTCTTACTAGATGCACACTCATCGGCGTAGTGCCCAGACTTTCCATACTTGAAACATGTGACCTCCTCGCCACATCTTCCCTAATGTTTCTTCTTGCAATTATCACACTATCTTGCTTCATCTCTTCCTCCTTCGAACTTTTTCGAACCAGACTTTGAGAATTTTCTCTTCTCGTCGGATCTTGGGGATCTCTCAAACTTTCTTTTCTCACCAACTTCAACCTTGTTGGCGGTCCTGCCCTTGATCATTTCTTCAACAGACTTAGAAACCCAGATGGCCGCCTCAAGGGTAGGTGTCTGGCGTACTGGCACTGTGTACTCCCATGGTACTCCCTTTGCATATCTATCTATCTTTGCCAGCTCGTCTGGGACAATGCGCAGAGCAAACTCCATCTTATCCGTGAAGGCATTGGTGTATTCATCAATGGACATGCTGTCCTTCTTTAATGTCAGGAATTGGTTCTCTAGTTCTAGCAGATCTTGGGCCGAGCAGAAGTTTCGTTTGAATTGCACCAAAAATTCTGCCCAAGTCAGTTGCAGTGGCTCGTTGGGGCTTTTGGTTTTCCCCAGAGTGTTCCACCAGCGAACAACGCTACCTCTGAACTGACGCACTGCATATGTGGTTTGTAGCTTGCCCTTGCAACCACATGTTATGAACGCCAACTCCATCTACGATATCCAATCCATAACTCCAATTGGGTTTTCTTTTCCCGTGAAAGTCGATGGCTTGCAAGTTAGAAAATCTTTGTACTTGCATCTATTTCTTTTGACCCCGTCGTCTTGGTTGTTTCTCCTAAATAATGGTGGATCGGCTTGACCAACGATCCCACTGTAGTTCCCTCCTTCCGACTGGCCTCCGTTCCCTTCGGGCTCTTCAACTTGTATTGAAAGTTCTTCCCAATTCTGTCGAAGCAGGCGTCTAGTTTCTTCCATCTGACGATCCAACATCGTTTGAATCATCGATTGTACTCCAGCCATTGTTATAGGCTCAGGTGCTGCTGCTGCAACAACTACTTGCTCAATCACAGGTGGTTGATTCCTGTTTTCGTTCACGTTTCCAGCTCCATTTCTGGTTCTTGCCATTTTTGATCTATACACCGAATAAGGTGAATTTAGATCCTCTTTCACGATAACCATTTTCGAATGCGTCACTGCTTACGGACCCGAGGCACCCGAGTGGTGGATTAGGGAGACGTGGCCCAACCCAGACCATGAACCATGATTACGCTGGGCGTACTCCTGTACGCTGGGCGTACTCCGCATTTCCAAACTTCTAAAATTCGTATCTTTCGCATACGAGCTCCGTTTTTGACGTTCTTTATATCTACGCGTAGGTGAGACTATGCTCTACAACTTTCATTTTGACTCCTTCGGCTAGTTTTGACTTTGTTTTTATTATTATATTTTTAACAGGCCGGGACAGGAAAAGTCCATTAAAAAGTCATAACTTCTTCATCTGACGTCCGTTTTCGTCTGTCTTTCTTCCGTTGGACTACTATCGACGAGATCTTCGATTCTCATTTAGATGGTTTTGGCTAGAAATCACTCGATCTCATATTCGAACTTCGGGCTGCATACCGCTAAGTCGAAACTTCGAAAAATCAAAACTTCCTCATATGAAGTCAGATTTAGACGTTCTTTTTATGCACGCACTCGGTTTAACGTATTCTACGACTTTTGTTTAGACCACTAAGGCTAAATATCGCTCTATCGTAAATTCACTATTTA